>NC_052506.1:44601082-44858069 GCF_014356525.2 Nilaparvata lugens
TACTTTGTCTTATCGTTTGTAAGTATTGAGATATGACCTGCTTTCCTTAATTTTATTTATTTTAGTGGTTTGAATAAGCTCTTTTTCTTTCTATTGAAATGTTTACTGTACCTAGTTATTCGAACTCACTGCCGGCGCACAAGTTTTCTTTGCCGGTAGTGCCATTTTGTAAGTTAGAATATTTATTTTATCAATCTGTATTATTTTATGGCAAACAAATTAATTTGAATTTTTTTATAATTCATTAGTATCTTCATATGTTGAGATCATTGAAACGGTTTGAGATGGATGTGCGGGTTTCGCCATTCATTTTCCTTTGAAATTCTGTATCGAAGTCATGTATCACATGACCACCTTCCTGTTTGAAAAAATGAAGTTGGATTCGAAATGAAGTTAGATCCTCATGACAGAAAAAAGTTTTGAAGCGACAGAAAGTATTTTTTTCAATTCGAATAGGATCACTTGTAAATATATGATGAATATATTGAATATCATGGAAATAATTTTGGTTGTTTAAGTTGTTTTTTGCATTTTCTGCATCCTACTACTGTAATATCATACTTGTAAAATATATATTCAGCTGTTTCCATAATAATTTCACCAAATCTGTATAATTACAAGTTGCGGCACTCAGAGATCAATACAACAGTTTATGAGCGAGTTTTTCAACCCTAGTAAATATATTACAAATATATTAGTCTCTAGTAAATATATGATCAATAAATTGAATATCATGGAAATAATTTTGGTTGTTTAAGTTGTTTTTTGCATTTTCTGATGATATTGTGTTGGACATGAGTGAAACAAGTAATATGGCTTTGAGGGTAATGAAATTGTTCAGAATACCTCTAGCAGGTCTAAGTTGAAGTCTAAAAACATCATTTTTCTGCCCAATATTATCTGATTTAAGCTCGGACTTTGACTCATAAGCCCACCGAGATTATCTTTTAGACCGGGGTGAAACCGTCGTTGTTCTCATAAGCCCAACTTTTTAATCCTCAGGTTTATCCCTGCGACGCCTTTACGCCTCGGCTCAGCCAGACCTGAGCTCATATAGCTGATTTTTAGACCTCAGCGCAAAAACCGGTTATTAATCCTGGACCACGCCTCGGTCAGCCAGACCCAAGCTCATAAAGCCGATTTTTAGACCGCAGCACAAAAACCGGTTATTAATCCTGGACTGGAGATAACCCGGAGCTCATAAACCGACCCTTAGAGATGGCTATGCCTGTATTCGTGAATTATCATTTCTGTTCTTTAACAAATACTACTCAACTTATCACTCAGAAGAATTCTTCAACTTCTAATGGTGAATGTAGCCATAGCCAACCCGTTTTTCTGATGAGCTTTTTGTAAACTCTCAGCTTCCTTATTTCCTCAGGAAGAAGATTAAGGAAGCTGAGAGTTTACCTCGTAATATGACTGCCAAAAGTTTCAGGGTTTTGTTATACTTGTATTTTTAAAAACAGTTCAAGATATTCTACCGTGCACGAAAATATTCGGAAACCCTACTACTCAATTTTATTTGTATGAAGGTTTCCTCTGAAACGCATACGGTTTACGGTATAATACCTATAGGTATTTTATTAGTGCGTACAGGAAAATGTTGAATTTATAAAATTTAGAACGTATTCTCAGCTAAAAAACTGATGTCCTTTCGCACTGGAAGTCAATAAATGAGTTCTTCAGCGCCCTCCAAAGATAGCCTTGCATAATGTTTGGTGCTTTTTCCTTACTCATGATCTAACAATCTAGAACTATGTATTTATACTACGGTATTTAGCACAAGGAAAATTTCCCCGAAAAAAATTGATTCTGGATTTCTTTAATTTGTTAACTGGGGTGCGTCCTGAGTGCTGGCTACTGCCGTTCTGTATATAAAACAGCTGTGTTATAAACATATTCTTGTCTCTATTTTAAAAAGTATCTTTATTTTCACCGAGATCCGACATAATCAACCAACCAGAAGCAGATTGCATTAAACAATTCACCCCTGTTTAATAACACTATCCAAATAGGAAACTATATTCATTTAGATCATTGGCTTAACCGCAATATTCCAGTTGAGATCTCTGACATTGAGGGGTGAAGCGTTGCTCTCTACAAGCGTAGAGTGAGCAGATGGCTGCTCTACATTGGGGCAGAGGCTCTCCTAAATTCGACTTATAGATGAATATTTACCTTAAAAATGCCAACATGTTATTTGAAATATTATCAAAGTTATTGTTATCAAAGTAAAATATGCAGAATATAATATATTAGTCCAGTCAATATAGACATAAAAAAGGGGTGTGCTTGCAATTTATATTGTAGTTCTGATTTTTTAATATATTATTTGGGTACATGAGAGAAGTTCAGAACCAATTTCTTCATGCAAAATTTCCTTGTGCTAGATACAGAGGGATTTTGAATTATACATCTAAATGTTAACAATCGGAAGATATTGTTGATCAAAAACTAAAATTCATCAAAATTGATTTTTCCTCCAAATTTCACTCATTTTCGAAAAATCATATTCAGTACTCATTGGAGATAGAGAGTTCCGAATGAACTCATTTCATTCAGAATTCTATGATCTAGAAACAAAGGCAAGAGCAAATTTTTCTGTCCGATTACGAGATTTGGCAGAAATAGCTGAAAACTGGAAAGAGAGCAGAAAATACGAGGTTTTTGGGCCACCCTGTATCTAGCACAAGGAAATTTTGCATGGAGAAATTGGTTCTGAACTTCTCTCATGTACCCAAATAATATATTAAAAGATCAGAACTACAATATAAATTGCAAGCACACCCCTTTTTTATGTCTATATTGACTGGACTAATATATTATATTCTGCATATTTTACTTTGATTTCTAAGCTATCCTCAATTCAATTTCAATTCAATTTATTAATGTCAACAAAAATTAATATACAATTCATACTTACAAACATAAAATACAAATTCTTTATAAAATAATAAATATTTACATAAAATATCATATTCTAAATAATATTGTTGCATCCCTCTTTAAGCAAAGCTTGTGATGAGGGATGGTGTATCTCTAGAATGTTGGATAGCATACGATACTAATATACATCGTAATATTAATAACATAATTAGATTTTATAATTTTACATTACAATATCAAGAAAAAAGAAAATTCCATTCTCTTATGCTATTTTCATACAAATGTTGCTCTTGTAATCAGTATATGCCTAATTGAGATTCAACTGTATGTTCTACATCAAAGATAAAGATCACCAATATTTAAAAATAAAACAACAAATTCTGTTCTGCTCTGTTATACTAAGTAAGATATTTGAAGAATAGAATTGAGATTTACAAAACAGATTTGAGAAATAAATCAAAATTAGTCTTCATTTTGTCTCCAAATTGGTATACATTGGGATGATCCAGAAACTTCAAGCAACAGACGGTTTAAAAGTCTAGGACCATGAGCACTGGCAGCCGCTGTTCTACAAGGTTGTTCTAGAAATAGACGAATAGACAAAACTAGCTAGGTCAAGATCATACAAGTGCTCAATACTGAGTACATTAAATTCTTTATACAGCAAATTTGTTGGTTCTAACCGGTCAAATCTAACCGGTTTTTTCAAGCATATTTTAATAATTCTCTTATACACTACTATAAGAGGCTTAAGAACGGTAACACCACAACCACCCCAGCCAATGATACCATATCGCACAACTGACTGCACAAGCGCAAAGAAAACCATTTTAATTTGCTCAACTGTAAAAATATTTCTCAGTTGAACAAACTTATACAGCGTTTTCCTCAACCTAGAACATAAATATGAAATATGGTCTCTCCATTTCAAATGCTTATCAATGATTATTCCCAAGTATTTGGTGCTGCTCTTAAATATTATTATAGGACATAGACAACTATTATCATCGCATCCAGTTTCATGAAAAGACAAACTCCCCTGGTTATCTGGCTGACCTTCTGAGGTCAAAGAAAACGACACTGCTGTAGTTTTTGCTATATTTAAACTAACTAAGTTGAAATCTAACCAGTTTTTTATAACTTTCAAACCCTCATTAGCTCTACAAAAAACATCTTCCCATTTTGATGCACAGAAAATAGCAACAGTGCCGTCAGTAAAAGAAAACAAAGAACAGCTCTCAAGCTCTATCTTGAGTAAGTCATTAATGTAAATCAAAAATAATATTGGACCCAGAACTGTTCCCTGTGGCATACCCATCGTAATTTCTAATTCTGAGCTCATTATACCATCAACATCAACCACCTGTGATCTACAACTGAGATAGCTTTTGAAGAAACCCAAAGCAACACCTCTAATTACAATACCTTCTAACTTTCTAAATAAAATATTGTGGTCCACTGTATCAAAAGCCTTCTGGAGATCTAAAAACACAGCTATACATTTCTTCCCTATCCAGTGTTTCAATAATTCTCTTAGTAACATTATATACAGCATCAGAAGTACTTACACCCTTACGAAAACCAAATTGGCAATTAGATAAAATTTCATATTTTTCCAAGAATTCGACCAAACGAGCCTTAACACATTTCTCAATCACCTTTGACAAACATGAAAGCAGAGAAATTGGGCGATAGTTCCCTGGATCACTTTTGTTAACACTCTTATGCAAAGGAATAACAGTGGCCTTTTTCAACTCGTCGGGGAAAACACCATTCAAAAAGCATAAATTTATTACATGAGCCAGTGGAACTTAAATTATGCGAGAATTTGAACTGACATTTAGAAAAATTCCATCAAATCCTGGTGCTACCCTTTTTTTCAAGTTTTTAATACACATATCAATTTCCTCTGCTATGACAGGAGAAAAGAAAAACGAATTACAAAACAATCTATTAGTTTTTTCCCTAAAAATCTTGTCCTTTACTTTAGTAATTTTTTCAGAAATTCTTCTACCAACACTCACAAAATGTTCATTAAGCTCCTCTGCTATTTCATTTACTTGATAAGATCTCAAAATGCGATTATCCTTGGTAAACAACTCTTTAATAGAACAATTAGTTTTACAAGGGGTATCTGTTGCTTCATTCACAACCTTCCATACAGCCCTTAGATTATTTCCACATTCAACTAATTTATTCTTGAAATACTGTTCCTTTAGAGTTCGCAATGCCGACTTCAGTGTTCGATTATATGATTTAAAACAATCCATCAGCTGTACATTAAATGGTTATTTACGAACCTTAGGAGACATTTTGTCTCTTCGCCTCATACATCGAAGAATACCATTAGTCACCCAAGGTTTGATTTTCTTTGTATTATTACTAATCCTTCTCCTAACAGTTTTTGCAGAGTCAAATAATGAACGAAGTCTATCATAAAACAAAGAGAAAGCTAGTCTGGGATCGTTCTCCTGAAGAACATCGTTCCATGTTTCTGTTTTAATTTTTGATTGAAAAACATCTTCATTAAATAATAAAGCCTGAACATCCTGG
This sequence comes from Nilaparvata lugens, assembly GCF_014356525.2. NCBI lineage: Eukaryota > Metazoa > Arthropoda > Insecta > Hemiptera > Delphacidae > Nilaparvata > Nilaparvata lugens. The sequence continues at coordinate 44,606,525 of NC_052506.1, forward strand.
GCATCAGATTCAACATCTCTGCCATATGACAACCGGCTCTTACGTTCTACACAACACATCACTGCATTGTGATCTGTGATTGCACAATTATATATAGCTGATTTGAATAGACAATGCTTACTTTTCAAAAAGATCTGATCGATACACGATTCACTTGAAACAGTACATCTAGTACTGCCATAGAGATAATTTATAAGGCCATATTCAAAAAGATTATCCAAAAATCTATTACCCACAAGAGACAAATTTTTATTAAGAATATCAATATTAGAGTCACCAACAATTAACCTATTATTTCGAAATGTGCTGTCTCATTCAGAAAAATCTCTAGAGCATCCACAAAACACGCTACATCAGTTTCTGGTGACCTATATAAAGCTGTGCAATAAAACTCCAATTCATCATACACTAATTTGAAATTCTAAACATTGGAATAATCTATATCTACTTCCAAAATATTATAATTAAGTTCATTCTTTATGTATACTACAATGCCATCACATTTATTAAATTTTGTTGGCTTTATGATTTTGTTATAGCCAGAGATATCAAATCCAGTTATATCGTGTGTGAGCCAAGACTCTATTAATACTATAATATCAAACGCGACATCAAGACCAGACAACAAAATACACAATTCATAAAAATGTTTCCTTATACTCCTAATATTTAAATGAAAAAGTTTTAAATTCGAAACATTGCAAAAAAAAAACTTTCACTTCGTTCATATCACATAGATTAATTGATTCATTACTATTCACATTTTTTAAGTCATCAAGTAAATCACAAATATCCATTACTAACTTATAGAAATGAAAGGTTGAGTTACCAGTGATTTATGATTACCTTACAGCTTTGAAATATCACTTTCATTTTTTATCACCACCACACTGTTCCTCGCTTCATCCTTTTTCACTAGAACGTTGCTGTCCCTAATCCATAAAAAATCATATTTTTTTCCATTGCGCATTTTTTAACTTCTCGGAAAAGTTCCATGACCGATGGCGAATGATGTTGGAAAGCGAGCACCCTGCTCCCAGGAAGAGCCTGCGAAATGCATTTCGATGATATTCCCGGGCCTCTATTATCTTTAATAGCAGATGATCTGAAACTGGAATGCCAAGCTTCCTGTCTTGTCGACGCAGAAAAGGAAACACAATAGGCCTAATACTCCCCTTGACTCTCGACGGCAGTCTATGTGCAGTACTCAAGCTTTGGGCCGTTATATCACTATTGATTACCGAAGAAATGCTATTGAAAATCTGGAAGACAGACTCATTAGGCGTCTCGGTGATCCCTGTTACGACCAAATTATCTCTACGAGAATACTCTTGCATATTACAAACTTCAGTTTTCAATATTTCATTTTCAGTCTTTAATACACTAATTTCACTCTTAAGAGTGTAATTATCATAACTGTCAAGTATCATAATTTCATTTATTCAAACCAGTGTATTTTAACTGTCTGATTTATTTCAACTACTAACTGCACACGCAGGAAGTATATTCATTATATTATTGTTACGCTATTATTTTGTAAATATGCTTTTTGATAAATCAATTTGAAGTTGAGTTCATGCAGTGGATGGATATCGAAGGTTGGCACTTGGCAGTCAGTGTAGTTCGATTAGTGATTCTATACCACCCGTCCGTGGATGTAAAAAAGTGCTCTCCTTGGCAAGTGATAACGCGGATTTTGAATAGGTAATAGTATATTTCGCACCTAGGGTCGAAAATGTAGGTACGTTTTCCGGCTCGAGATCGCGGTTTTCAAGTTCGAGACGAAGTCGAGAACTTGAAGCGTTCGAGAGCCGGAAAAACATTTTTGCCCGTGTTGCGAACGCTATTTTTCGCCACACCAAAAAAAAAAACTTCCCAATATTTATAAGAAATTGAAAAATTAATAGAATTTAAACAGCCTATTTTGATAGTTTGAATCTTGGTTATGACAACTTTTACTGTCAATTAATTTCAATATTACTAATTAATAATTTACAATAGTGAACATATTTTTATACTATTAATATTTCGAATAATTGTTTGAATTTTTATAGCTCGCGCTTTGCGCCTGGTGCAATATCTCATGGATAGATGGATGAATAGAATTTTCATTACTATTTTGAAATGTGATGAAAAAATTAATATAATTGCATATTTCACAGTTTTGTCTCAAAATATATCTAAAAAATTGATTGAAATTTAAATTATGGTAACTAATATAAAAAATAGCTAATAAAAGTCGAAATTCATCGACAAAAAAAATGTCATTGACCGAGATTCGAAACTAGATCGTGTTTGTTATTCACTGAGCTTTGAGTTCTGTTGTATTACGCCTTTACGCTCTCGGCTATTGCATATTGTTGAACGTAGAGGCCTGACTGATAACTCTTAGCATACACGTAATACTGTAAACTAGACTTCTAAAAAAGTTTACTTCACTCCTAAAAAGCGTACAACCTTTGACTATAGAAAGAAGGTTGTTCTTTCTATAATAGAAGAAGGTTCTTTCTATAGTCAAAGGTACAACAGACTTTGGCTCATGACTTATATTATTAAAATTAATATTATTATCTGTTTCACAATAAAATTTTCACTCTGAATTAAGTCAGGTAACGTATGTAGGCTACTATAATATAGTGTATAGCGGCATATTAATTTGAAGCCGGTTTGCCGGCATTTTCACAACAAAATATTGCTCTGAAATCATAGAGAAAACATTCGAAGATTCAATCTTGAGTGAGCCTAATGTTTTCTCTATATGGTTCAATATTAAAGAAAAATTATCTAAAAATTTTAATAATGAATTACAGAAAAATTACTAGGAATTTTTAGTCAAGGCTGAGTTTCACCAGTAGGCTTACCTTAAACTTTAGATCTCTGCTGTATTTTCTTGTAATTATAGTTGATTGTATTGCATTAAGAAGTGGAATTCGATAATAAAAAAGAAACAATTATTACTCTACCTCACTTTTAAATATTGATACAATTATTGTACTTTTTTCAAATTCGATTCTTCACTTTTAAATACTTGCGATACCTACCTTTCTGACAATGGACAATGCAGCCATTGTATTCATTGTTTGATATCAAAAACACAATAATAAATATTAAATTATTAAACAGTAATTTATAAAATATATTATAGACATAATACCGCGATTCACGATACATAATTATATAGATTATTACAGTCGTTATGAGATTATCTCTCTATGATTTTTGTGAGATCGGACACGATCAGCTGTTATTCAAGGTCATTTTACAGCCCTAGGGCCGTAAAGTTTTACCGGCCTGGTCGGAAAACAATCACTTTCGGCCTCCATATGACGCACGTAAACCAGCTCATTACATCAAAGTGTGGCGAAAAATAAAATTTCTCACAAATACTGGAAAATGGCAATTGTAACAAATGAGCTTAATTACTGGTTTGAATTATTTTATTAAACTTATTTGAACGATACTTATATGATCTTTGATAAGACAAGCTGAAAACTCAACTCGATTAATATAAATTTACGGAAGTATCATACTTGATCATACATTATTTTTCAATGATCATACTTGATCATACATTATTTTTCAATGATTCATAAAGAACAATCCAAAATTATATCTATAAATACATGAAAACCCAGTTATTGAATTGTATGATGTATAGGATCAAAAATTATTAATTTCATCAATACATAATTGAACAACAGTAATAATTAAATTAATAGGATGAATTCAAGACTAAATATTTCGAAGATGAAAATGATAAATTCATTCACAAAGCTCAATATTAATTTGTAATTGTTTGCCTTAATAATTTGCGGTATAAAAATAAATTGATCACATTACAGTAATAAATCATTCAATTTTTATGTACAATGCCTTAAAATACAAAAAATACCTATGGAAATAATTTTATCAGCAGAACACCTACCATGTCAAAGCAAAAATCGTTATAGAAAAAATATGCGTAGGAACTCATCCGTTTCTACAGTCGAGTTTGACTTGAAAAAATATGACAAAACTAATAACTCCAATTACATTTTATTCCCGGTTAGCAACCAGATTAATAGATAGCAGCCTGCACCATGTATTGATAAAGTGAAACTTCGAGGTGAACCTCAGATTTACATCAGATGCAAATGACTTTTAATCAAGACATACACAAGTAGTGCAGATCATAGTTCCAAAATATCGAATAAAATTGAAAGATCTAGAATTCTTCAAAAATCAAGCATACAGTTAAAAAGAGATTGTTTATGAACACAATTCACAGTGAATTGCAATTTTCAAATTTGCTAGTGTTCACAAGTTTTTAATATTGAAGTAAAAAATAAATATAAATGAATTAATAGATTGTTACTGAAAAGAGAGAAGGGAACAATCCAACTGAGTTCGTCAGTTTTAAAACTTGATGAAGTAATCACAAGTCAAAGTTAAAATAGAGTGTTTAGTTTAAATTCACTAAAGGATCTCAAAATATTACCGACTATACAAGTACGCGTCAGTCTTGGTCTCTTGAAGAGATTTTCAAAGAGATTGTAGTGATTATCAACAATTACCAGACGTATGTCCTGGTTCAGTGAAGGATATGTACATTTTTATACACAAACAAGAATTCTGTCATTTTTCAAGCATACTCGGAATAATTCTAATTTTTTCAGTTTGAAAAATAATTATGGTAATTAATAAGAAATTAATGATGCAATGAACTATCATGTCCGTCACAGCACGGTGGCATTAATTAATGTTCACGGTTGGCGATTCCACATTATTTACAATTTGTGCTATTGGCTGTTGCTTGAACAGCCATTAGAAGAATCTGGAAACTTCTGGCAAAATCACTGTCCTGATTTGAGGCAATATATGCACTCAATTGTTTTTGAAGTTTGTTTAGTACTTCCAAGGCGTACTGTTGTGTTGTTTCGCTATTGAAGTCCAGAGAAATGACTGCTTCCTCCAGGTACCTAATATTTAGAAGTATTTTCAGATGTTAATAGTTATCAATGCACATCACTCCAAAATGAAAAAATACAGAAAAAGTATCATTAATAGAGTCTGTCATCAATGAAGAGAGTACTGAAATTGAAATATAACAAGAACTTGACAAAATTGTACTAGATCTTAACAGAAGCTACTTTATAATAGAACATAGAGCATAATTCCAAAAAAAAGAAAATTCGAAAACAATCCTCTTTGTAAGATATATTTCAAAGAATTAAATATTATAAGTTTTGAAAAATCAACTACCATTGGTTCGAGAGCCAGCACAATAATAAAACAGTGGAAATCATGATTTGTTTCAATTTAGCCTTTCGACTAAAAAGCATTTAGCAGTGAGCTTAAACAACGGATTCTCATCAAATTGTTTCTAGTTCTGCTTCTGCTTTTTGAACCTGTCGAATATGGACACTTGTGCCCCCTGTGGGTTGGGGGAGCTTTGAGTGAACATTGTACTCGAAAATGTGTTAAAAACCAGAATTCACCCACAGTATCCCTGCTTGTCGTAGGAGGCGACTAAAAGGTACCCCAAGGCAACTCCAGAAGTTGCCTTGCCTTCAAACCCACGGGATCTGCCCCATCAAGGCACTTTCGGAGAGGCAAAAAGAAAAACCCAAGAGACCAGAGATGGGTGAAACTCCAGGCACAAATGCGGGTCAAGAGGCTGAGTCGAGGGTGAGCAGGTGCCCTAGAGGCAATTTGGCGACCCCTCCTTCAGCGGAAGGACCTACAAAAAAGCCAGGAGTGGATCTCACGTAGGTCACGAGTTTGTGGGTGGAGAGTTCAAAACTCACCACTGCTCAAAGAAGGGCGTCCATTCAGGCAAAACTTCTTGGGAGAGGTGAGGCTTTTGACCCTGCAGAGTTTCGGAGGGGCAAAAAGAAAAACCCAGGAGACCAGAGATGGGTGAAACTCCAGGCACAAATGTGCGTCAAGAGGCTAAGTCGAGGGTGGCCGGGCGACCTAGATGCAGTTTAGCGTCCCCTATCTCAGCGGAAGGACCTACAAAGAAGGTCAGGAGTGGAACTAACGTAGGTCACGGGGACTAATCAGTCTGAAGAGACTGCCAAGCATATCACACTGGATTGCGACAAAGATTGCAACCAGGTGATGAATGGGATGTTAGTATAGGGAAAAACTCCTGGTTCTCGTAAAGGACACAGGCTGTATTGGTATGCCTAACTAACATACTACTTGAGAACACAATAAGCTTCGGTTGACGTGTGAAGTTTTTTGAACCTTTGGATCCTTGAATCCGTCCCTTCAAGAACAATAAGCAATTGACACTTGTGGCCGTAGATAATGGAAATGCTGCTAATGGAATAAAATCTGTTCTTGTGGATACATCCATACGATTTTGACTAGAGTTGGAATGTACACTACATGATTTTATACATTCCAGGGGTTTGAATTTCAAACAAGGTCAACTACAAAAATAAAAAAAAAAAACATTGAATATACTTGCTTTCTTTTAAGTTCAGTATGTGAAGTCAAGTCATTCCCCAGCTGCTGAATGAGGCAGAGCAGTAGTTTTTGGCTGAGAAGACAAGGCTTTGTTTTGAACATTCTATTCGGATTCACCTTTTCACAAGTAGCCACAACTAAATTCAAATTTCCAGATTGTAGCGCCTGCAAATACAAATAACCTTGGAATTAACAGAAGAATGGCAACATAGGGAACATAAATGCAAGTATAGTATACATACTACTATGTATACTATTCTTGTAGTCCTATGTAGTCCAGGCAATGAATGCTCAAAAAGAGAAATGTTTGAAAGACAATTTTTGACCCCGCAGTTCTGTTTAGGGTAGTAAGGAGGTAAACATATCAAAAGTCCCCACCCTTACCCACTGTGCTAAGGGGGTGGGGGTGGTTCAAAGGTACAATTTTGGTTTCTCGCATATAACTCGAAAACTATGTATCTTACGGACATAACTGTTATATACAAAATTGAAGCTTACATAATTTCCTACAGTATTTATCTTACAAATTTTTCTGTATCTTCTCTAGTTTTCGAGATATCCGCTCTTGAAATTGTGACATTTTTGAAAACCACGTTTGCTTACAATTTTTACTCTTGTTACTTTTTAAAAATCGATGGGAAAAGTCCATGCTGATTATGATCTAATAGAACATTGAATTCTCTTCATTTTGATGTATAATTTCACACTTTTACGTATTTCCCTATACCTTTTGCAGCAGCTCTAGTATTTATTGTGAAATCTCCATTTTTGCAACACAATTTTTGACTTTGCAGCTTTGTTAAGACTAGTTGGGAGGAGAACATATCGAAAGTCCCCATTCCTAACTCATGTGCTAAGGGGATGAGGGTGGTTAAAATGTAGCATTTTGTAGCGTTTTGCTCCCACGCTCATATCTTGAGAACAATTCGTTCAACTGACAAAACTACCCATTCAGAAATGAAGGTTGATGAATTTTCTACACTTTTTGCTCAGTGGAATTCTGTGATATTCCCAACATTTCCCGAGATATTTGCTCTTGAAGGTGTGTAGTTGTCAAAATGACAGGTTTTTATCCAATGTTTTGCACTTTCAGGGCTTATAACTCTTCAACAATTTTGACAACTACACACCTTCAAGAGCGAATATCTCGGGAACTGTTGGGAATATCACAAAATTTTACTGAACAAAAAGTGTAGAGAATTCATCAACCTCCATTTTTGAATGGTTAGTTTTGTCAGTTGAACGCATTGTTCTCATGATATGAGCAAAACGCTGAAAAATGCAACATTTTAACCACCCTCATCCCCGTAGCACATGAGTTAGGAATGGGGAATTTCGATATGTTCTTATCCTAACTAGTCTTAACAAAGCTGCAAAGTCAAAAATTGTGTTTAAAACATTCCCTCCAAATTCCTTTGTCAATTGGTCTATTGTTGCAAAAATGAAGATTTCACAATCAACACTAAAGCTGCTACAAAAGGTGTAGGGAAATACGTAAAAGTGTGAAATTATACATCAAAATGAAGATAATTCAATGCTCTATAAGTTCATAATCAGCATGGACTTTTCCCGTCGATTTTTAAAAAGAAATAAGAGAAAAAATTGGAGGCAAACGTGATTTTTCAGAAATGTCACACCTTCAAGAGCGGATATCTCGAAAACTAGAGAAGATACAGAAAAATTTGTAAGATAAATACTGTAGGAAATTATGTAAGCTTCAATTTTGTATATAACAGTTATGTCCGTAAGATACATAGTTTACGAGTTATATGCGAGAAACCAAAAAATTGTACCTTTGAACCACCCCCACCCCCTTAGCACAGTGGATAGGGGTGGGGACTTTTGATATGTTTACCTCCTTACTACCCTAAACAGAACTGCGGGGTCAAAAATTGTCTTCAAATCTTTTCCCTCTATAACCTTTCTTTGACTGGACTACTACCTACATTATCTAGTATTTTAATATACAGTAGAACGTCGATAATTCGGACGTCAAAAATCCGGATTCGTCTTTGGCAAGAAATAAAATTTTCGTACCTTCTACCCTCGGCACTAAGCTCCTTACTTTAGAGCGGGCGACGGAAGAATGAAGAACTTTATATACCTTATACTCTACCTACCAATAATTGAATTCTGTATATGCAATTTTAACAGCTTTGCTTCTTGAATAGTGCGTGCTGACCGTTTTTTAACTTAATTTCGATAATCCGGATAATCTGATAATCCGGATGGGGTCTGGTCCCAATTAATCCGGATTATTGACGTTCTACTGAATACGAATTATGTCCGGTTTCACCAAGCCTGGTCAAGACATTTGAACATTATCAAATCAGGTACGGTTTACAAGTGCAGCACTGAAACGTATGATTAATATGGCGATAGTTACCATAGGAAATTCCAGTTCACACTTTTAAAGCTTACCCGGCTTGACCATGTTCAAATGTCTTGATCGAGTAAGATATTCATGATAATGAAAACAAATAGAATAAAACCATTTTCTACTAATCATAATATTGGTATAGGGTAAACTTACAATTTCAAATGCTGATTCGAAATTAGCATTTTGTAAGCACTCTTTGATTTGTTGAAGTTTCAATTGATAAGGAGAAGTGGAGTGAGGAGCAGGCGTACAGGCTCCCGATCTGACTGCAGTCATCAGCGTCTGCTCCAGGGCTGACTGCTGCACTCGCAATGCTTCTTCAACTATTTTCTCAATCCTAAAAAATAAAATTCATAATTATAATTAATAATAAACTTACACTCAGCAAATAACGAATGAATCACCCAAAATCAGCAGTAGAGCGACTGGTTTTGCCAAGAACTAAGGGTAGAAGGGGTATAACAGATATCCACAGAAGCTGCATCAACTGATTGCTGCATCAGATTGTTGTAGCTGCTGATGATGGCTACACGCCTCTCGATCTTTGCCACTCTGAAGTGGTGGATCTTCGATTAGATAAATCTGGCTACCATTTGCCAGAGGTGGCTAGGGAAGCCTCTGCATGGATGTCATTCCCACAATTTGAATGATCCAATGGATCATCCTATGCTTGACTCAGTTAGGGGGGGCATCTTTCTAGAGACTGATGTATTCATGGTGGCTATCCAAGATCAGTGTCTTGCTACCAGAAACTTATTTAAAATACATAGTTCGAGAAAGACTTGACAATGATAAATGCCGCAGATGCCACCAGGCATCTGAAACAATCCAGCATGTGACAAATACTTGTCAGGCTTTGGTAGCAACTGACTATCTTCACCGGCACAACCAGGTGGCAAAGATCATAGATCAGGGCTTAGCATGCTGCATTACCTGTTGCCAAGCTCAGTGTCATATTACCAATAGGATAGTGTAATTTTGCAAGTCTATGTCACCTCATTACCCAAGAAAATGGAGATACATTGGCCAAAGAATGATTAGGAGGACTATCATGATAAGAGAATGACAGTAGGATATTAGCAGTTGAGAACAGTCTTACTCTGAAGATTATATACACATGCCCTTCAATTGACCGAGTGAAGTGAGGTCTAAGATTCAAATCGACGGTTTCGCATTTTGTCTTTATTTATGTTTCTATGTTTATATTTATGTTCCGCATTTACAACGTAACGCAGCAATAGATTTTCATGTAATTTGAAAGGTATGTTCCTTTTTGAATTTCGCGTCGACGTGTACATAAGGTCTTTTGAAAATTTGTATTTTAAGGATAATAAATAAATAAATAAATTTTATTAACCAATCATATCAAACAAAATAATAATATACAATACTGCAAAATCTTGTACTAATAAACTTATACAAATCAATGAAAAAAGGTCCATCCCTCTTTAAGCATAAGCTTGTGCTGAGGGATGAGTCGTAAGAGCAATTACCTTATTACATAGAAATAATAAATGAACAAAATAATAGAAATCATCATCATCAAAGTGTGAAAGATAAATAAATAAATACAATTTTCAAACTATAATTAACTAGATTACGTAATTTATTAATGCAGTTACTAAATAATAAAGTTTTAATCATACAAAAATTATATAAACACAAAGATCTTTCAGTTACAAAACAGAATAAAATTATTCCTCTAGGAGTCCTTATTTATACTTTGCTAATTTATATATACATTAATTCAAATAATGAACACAAGAGAAGAATAAAATACAGACAAACGGGAAATATAATGGAAAAATATGTACACAAATATGCTCCAATGAGAATAATATTCAAAATAGTACCCAGTACATCATAGAACTCATAATAACTTGCATTAATTACTTTGAAAGCAAAAAAAAAAAAAAAACAAAATTAACCAAAAGCAAACATGATAAGATGAAAATGATAGTAAATATAAAACAAACAGCTAATAGGAAATGAATCGAAATACTGACAGGGAATGAATCAATCTTGTCTCAGATTGATAAAAGTTTTTAAACAATTTTTAAACTTATTGAAATTTGGAATGCCTGAAATTGAAAGAGGAAGCTCATTGAATAAACGTGGTCCCCTGGCAGAAGCATGACATGCAGCTGCAGAAGTCCTGAAACGATGCTCCTCCAGGGGCAACCTCACTTGCCTTCGAGTTGCATAGTTGTGTGGTACAGCCACAGGAAAAGCATGAGGTTTCAAATAAACAAACTTTAATAGGTTGAATTCATATAGCTTGGGTATTGTAAAGACTGAAAATTCCCGGTACAGGCCTACAGTAGGGTATCTTGTTGGTTTCCTCAAACAAATTTTTATAATCTTCTTGTGAAGTATGATTAACGGTTGCATAATGGAGGCACCACAGTTACCCCAACCTATGATTCCATAACTCACAATGGACTCTATCAATGCTAAAAATACCATTCTTATTTGATGAAGAGGTAAGATATTTCTTAGCTGTACAAATTTATAAATTAACCTTCTCATTTTTGAACACAGATAAGATATATGACTTTCCCAGCGCAGGTGCTTATCTATCATGATACCTAAATATCTAGCTTTCTCCTGAAACTCCAGTCGAACACAAGTACACTGATTATGCTGGTTGCAACCAGTGTTGTGGATAACAATATTGCAATCTTCAAAAACAGTTGGTGAACCTGCAGAAGTTAGCGAAAAGGGGATAACAACAGTCTTGGCAACATTTATAGACACCAGATTATCATCCAACCATTCTTTTATCACAGATAAACCATTATTGGCCAACGTACAAGCATCAGACCAGCTTGAGCTATGAAACAAAGCAACTGTATCATCTGCAAATGAGTATAGAGAACCGCTTTGAATATTTAAACTGGGAAGATCATTTATATAAATTAAAAATAAGATAGGACCCAGGACTGTACCCTGCGGCACTCCAGTACTCAGCTCAGATACTGAACTCAAAACTTCACTTAATTTTGTGGCCTGTAATCTTCCTCTCAAATACGACTTGAAAAACTTTAAAGCAATCCCTCTGAAACCAATTGACTCCATTTTTTGTAAAAGTATAGAATGATCAACCGTGTCGAAAGCTTTTGTAAAATCTAAAAATACACCTAGACACTTTCTACCCATATCCAAGTGATTTATGATATCCTTCGTAACATGAAAAATTGCATCAGTTGTGTTCAATCCATTGCGAAACCCAAATTGTGAATTGGATAAAATGTTATACTTCTCAAGATAGCTCACCATTCTTGATTTAACACATTTCTCAATGACTTTTGATATACAAGATAGCAGTGAAATTGGTCGATAATTATTCAGGTTTGACTTTTCTTCACCTTTATGAAGAGGGATAGTTCTAGCAAGTTTCATCTCTTCAGGGAAGTAGCCCTGCTCAAAACAAAGATTAATTAGGTATGACAGAGGCATAGAAAGAGCCAATGAACTATCAATTAGGCATTTGGAATAAATTCCATCTATGCCAGCAGCTGTTTTCTTCTTGAGCTCTTGAATGATAAACTGTACTTCCTGTGATGACACTGGGTTGAAAAAAAATTAATTACAGAATAATCGGTTCCTCACAGGACTGAGACTATAATTCCTGCATCTACTATTTTTTATTTCCTCTGTAATATTTTTACCAACACTAATGAAATGCCTATTAAATTCTTCAGCTATCTCCAAGACCCTATAACTTTCTATCAGTCGGTTATCCGAGGATACAATATCAGAGACAATATTTTTACTAGCACTGACAGTATCTGTAGCTTCATCAATAGTTTTCCAAACATTTTTCAAATCATGCCCGCATTCAATAAACTTTTTTTGAAAATACATTTCTTTAGCAGTCCGTAGAACTGACTTTAAAATTCGGTTGTAATTATTGAAAGTAGTGCGCAATTGTGGATTGAAAGGCTGTTTACGAATAGCAAGAGACATTTTATCTCTCTTCCTGATTGACCTTACTAAACTGTTAGTTATCCATGGCTTAATTCTAGTTAATTTATGACTTACTCTTTTCTTAATAGATGATGTACAGGCATCGAAGTAGGAAAGAAGTCTAGTATAGAAAAAAGTGCAAGCTTTAGAAGCATCCTCCTCCTGATACACATCCATCCAAGACTCACTTTCAATTAACGCTCTAAACAACAGCTCGTCAAATCTAGTAAAACTTACGTTTTCAACTTCACTACTATTAGAAGCATTAATCTTCGGCACAGAATCATCAACTCTACAGGGTGAGATAAAACCCATTATAATTTCATGGTCAGTTATTGTAGAATTATAGATTGCAGGTCTCAACACAAAAGATTGACTTTTTACAAATAGGTGATCCAGACAAGGCTTATGAACCGAGGAGTGTCTTGTACAACCCAAAAGGTATTTATCAAAACCGTGTTCAGACAATAAATCCAAGTATTTATGTCCTATAATTGACAATTTTTTTCAGAAATGTCGATATTGGTATCGCCTATCAATATTTGTATTAGACCTAGACTGATCTAGAAATAATTCTAAGCAATCAAGAAAATCATTAGCATTAGTGTCATTAGGAGATCTGTAGATTGCTGAGCAGTAAAAAGGAACATTTTTATAAATTATTTTGAAGTTCAAAAAATACAACAGGAAAAGGAGTCTCCTTTGAACGCCAATATTACTGTAAAAATCAGACTTTAGAATATTATTCGCATTTTGTCAGAATGGTTCATTGACTCTATTGGAATTGCTTCCGTTAGGTTGGACGAAATAATTTTACCGCGGTTGAATTCAATGGACATGCTTGTAAACGATCCTTGGGACACGCTACTATGATAAAGTTGAAACATTAGTATTAGAAGAGACTCCTTGGACAACAGTCATGGATTGGTACAAACCTTTTAGTAGTTTCATTCAGATCATTTGACATTCGTAGGCCAGAGTTCTTTACGTGTTCAGCAGTCGATTGCATCTGAGCAGCTGATTCTTTCCCCTTTTCGGATATTTTTTTCGCGTGATTCTCAAGTGCAGCAAGATCTGAAAGAACGAACAGATTGAGTTGGTTGAATAGATAACAACTATAATTATTATGATTAGTCAATAATCGATGTCAGAACTATAGACCTATTAGAAAGCTATTAGAAATACGTTCATACCCAAAAAAACTTGATCAAGATGAACATCATATTTAAAGATAGAAGAAAAGCCTTGAAAAACTATATTTTGTGAAAGCACTGTATCCTCAGCAATTGCTTTCTGTTGTTTGTATATCTTGAGTGGAAAATACAACTTTTTCTCCCTGAGGGAAAGGCTTGATGCCAGAGGTGAAGCCAAGGGCAACAATTTCTCCGAGGGAGAAAAAACATTTTTCCCTCGTGATGTACACACCATTTTTCCTCCGCCTACATTTTACAAAAAACTGCAAATAAAATCATTTTCAAAACTTACGTGACAGGTGAAAATGATTTACAACTTACAACATACCCTAAAAAATGAAGAACTTTGACCTCAGCTGCTAGCCGCGATAGCTCTATTTAACGGCAAAAGTTGTAACAACGATAAGCTTTAAAAAATGATGGCCGACGCGTCCAGATTTAATTAGAAGGAAAATATTCGTTGGCTGGTATTTTGAATAACATTAAATATTTGAACGATATGTATAAATGTGTATTGTATATACATTGAGTATGTAATAAGTATAGCATACAAACATAATAGTTTATAAGTTACTCAAATTCCTGGTCGAGGTCTTGAATTCAGTTAGCTCTTACTTGCAGTTAGATAACTCTACATGGTTTCTCATCTAAGCTTCGACATTCCACCATATTCCAAATGTAAGCTTTTAAAATAGAGATGCTTCCAAAGTTATTTAAATGGAGTTACTTTTTCTCCTTTAGGAGTTTTCAGTTTTTTATACTCAAAAGCGAAAAGTGACATCATACTATTACATTTACATTTTAAAAGTAACATTTTACATGTTAACTTTTTCCTCCACCTACTGTCTAAGTACTTACTTTGCTCCCTGTAACATAATATTGTAAAATGTCACTTTTTCGCTCTCGGGACTAAAAAACAGAAAAACTTCCAAGGGAGTAAAAGTAACTCCATTTAAATAACATGGGAAGCATCTCTATTTTAAAAGTTTACATTGGAAAGATGAAAGGTCGAAGCTTAGAAGAGAAACCATGTAGAGTTATCATTGTTGACCGTGCGAAGTGATGTCTAAGATTCAAGTCGACGGTTTTGCATTTCTCTTCATGTTTTTATGTTCCGCATTTACAGCAAAACGCAGCAATAGATGTTCATGAAATTTGACAGGTATGTTCCTTTTTGAATTTCGCGTCGACGTATAGGCTACATACGGTTTTTAGAAATTTTGCATCTTAAGGATAATACAAAAGGAAAAGGAGTCTCCTTTGAACGCCAATATTACTGTAAAAATCAGCCTTTAGAATTATTCATCATAAATCAGCTCTCTAGCGGACTATAATACTACCCGTTCGAAAACATCGAACATCTTGAAAATATATCTTTCCATCAACGTTGTAGACAGTTGCAGCCAGACCTGATAACAGCGCTCACACTCACATTCCGGGACGACACGTCACGGTACGATAGGACAGAAACCTCTATGTTTATTTAGGATTTTTTCTAAACATTTTAAATTGATAAATTATTTATCAATTTTTGAGAAAACATAACAACAGGTCAATGTAACTTAATGAGCACGAGGTCTACTGTTCACAGAACTACTAGTAGCTTACTATCGGTACTGTGCCTGACTCGCAGCTGGCAGCTGAGCTCAAAGTTCTTTATTTTTTTGTCTATCTTGTAGATTGTAAAAAATTTTCACCTGTCACGTATGTTTTGAAAATTATTAAACTTGAAGTTTAATACAATGAAGTTTTTATACAATGTAGGTGGAGGAAATATGTTGTGTAAATCATGAGTGAAAAATGTTTTTTCTCCCTTGGAGAAATTGTTGCCCTTGGCTTCGTCTCGGGCATCAAACATTCCTCTCAAGGAGAAAAAACTGTATTTTTCGCCACACTTGGATGTAATGAGCTGGTTTACGTGCGTCATATGGAGGCCGAAAGTGATTGTTTTCCGACCAGGCCGGTAAAACTTTACGGCCCTAGGGCTGTAAAATGACCTTGAATAACAGCTGATCGTGTCCGATCTCACAAAAATCATAGAGAGATAATCTCATAACGACTGTAATAATCTATATAATTATGTATCGTGAATCGCGGTATTATGTCTATAATATATTTTATAAATTACTGTTTCATAATTTAATATTTATTATTGTGTTTTTGATATCAAACAATGAATACAATGGCTGCATTGTCCATTGTCAGAAAGGTACGTATCGCAAGTATTTAAAAGTGAAGAATCGAATTTGAAATCAAAGTACAATAATTGTATCAATATTTAAAAGTGAGGTAGAGTAATAATTGTTTCTTTTTTATTATCGAATTCCACTTCTTAATGCAATACAATCAACTATAATTACAAGAAAATACAGCAGAGATCTAAAGTTTAAGGTAAGCCTACTGGTGAAACTCAGCCTTGACTTAAAAATTCCTAGTAATTTTTCCGTAATTCATTATTAAAATTTTTAGATAATTTTTCTTTAATATTGAACCATATAGAGAAAACATTAGGCCACTCAAGATTGAATCTTCGAATGTTTTCTCTATGATTTCAGAGCAATATTTTGTTGTGAAAATGCCGGCAAACCGGCTTCAAATTAATATGCCGCTATACACTATATTATAGTAGCCTACATACGTTACCTGACTTAGGTAATTCAGAGTGAGAATTTTATTGTGAGAAAGATAATGATATTAATTTTAATAATATAAGTCATGAGCCAAAGTATGTTGTACGCTTTTTAGGAGTAAAGTAAACTTTTTTAGAAGACCAGTTTACAGTGTACAGTATTAGGCCTACGTGTATGCTAAGTGTTATCAGTCAGGCCCCTATGTTGAACAATACGCAATGGCCGAGAGCGTAAAGGAGTAATACATCAGAACTCAAAGCTCAGTGAATAACAAACATGATCTAGGTTCGAATCTCGGTCAATGACTTTTTTTTTGTCGATGAATTTCGACTTTTATTACCTATTTTTTATATTAGTTACCGTAATTTAAATTTCAATCAATTTTTTAGATATATTTTGAAACAAAACTGTGAAATATGCAATTATATTAATTTTTTCATCACATTATTTCAAAATAGTAATGAAAATTCTATTCATCCATCTATCCATGATATATTGCACCGGGCGCAATGCTCGCGCCTAATATTAATAGTATAAAAATATGGTCACTATTGTAAATTATTAATTAGTAATATTGAAATTAATTGACAGTAAAAGTTGTCATAATCAAGATTCAAACTATCAAAATAGACTGATTGAATTTTATTTATTTTTTAATTTCTTATATATTGGGAAGTTTTTTTTTGGTGTGGCGAAAAATAGCGTTCGCACCATGGGCAAAAATGCATTTCCGGCTCTCAATCTTTTCTAGTCCTCGGCCTACGGCCTCGGACTTAAAAACCGATTTCGAGCCGGAAATATCTCATTTTCGGCCCTAGGTGCGAAATATACTATTACACTCTAGGTATAGAAATAGCTATTATTTTCCAAGAATGTTTTTCTTGAACATTTATGTAGACTGGAAAATTGGACGTTGACACAACAAATAATAGAAATTTGAATAACTTTGCTGGGGATGAAATGAGAGATGTTTCAAGTTGAAAAAATATTATTTGATACATGATAGATTCAATTTTATGAAACTGAAGTTACAGATTTGTGAAGTTCGTTAAGCAGCTAAGAGTATAACCCATAAGTTTATCAAAATAATGCTTGGTAATAAGGTCTAGGTAATATGCTTATATGAGTGGAAAGTCAAACGTTGAATAAATCTACGTGAATTCTACGTGGACAAATTAAAAAATAAAATAACCCACTTTTCCAATGTTTTTGGTAGGTTTAATGACTTTGTATGAACTTACACTCTCTTGTTCCTTTGGAGAATGCGTCGTTGAGTTGATTGAACATCAATGCACTGGCTTTCTCGTGTCTTGGTAGCGCGACATTCATGAAGAAGTCACGAAGAGTTTCACTTAGCATCGGTGTCAGAGTTCGACTCAATGAGTTGCTAAGAGCATCCGTTACTGACTACAAACATAAAATTATAATTTTATTCCGACAATACCAAGTTCATTACAAGTATTTGAATCTTGAAGGATTACTACCATTTAATATTTGAAAAATTTAGGTTTATGTACTAGTTAAGCAAATGTTACCAAGGAACGGCTGCTACAGCTTTTGAGGGATACTCTTTTTACTGATCCGCAAAAACTGGATCACTGAACCATCACGGTGCTCATCTATACAAAGCAAACAAGTTTTCAGTTGATCCGTTTTAGTGTATCTATGTGAAATTTAGAGCTCTATGTGAAATTTTCCGATAAAGACAATGAAACTGGCAATGAGTTTGTAGTCAAAATGTTTTGAAAAACAGACATATTACACTTAAAAATGTTTGTTTTTATTTGTAGATAAATTCGATAGGTGGACATATTCATAGAGAAACGATAGATAAGTAGATATCCCATGGTATAGGGCGTTTATGTCGCAACTTTTACTGTTATCCCAAGCCGATAGTTCACGTAGTTCTTTCCTATGCAGCTTTGTGACGCTGTTAGTCTCTCAAATTGTGCCGTTCATACACTTTCACCCCAACAAAACAGTAAAAATTGACAATAATCGACAGTAATCGGCTTGAGATAACAGTAAAAGTTGCGACATAAATTCCCTACACCATGGGATATCTACTTACGCTATTGTTTCTCTATGACATATTCCAGCCGTCTAGTGCTCAATTTTTGAATATCACACCTCACAACTTCTCATCAGGCATAGTGTCAAAAATAAAAGAAACAAAATAAACACTTAAGGCTAGGCACACACCAGTTAGTCAAGACAAGACAAGACATGATCAGACACGTTCAGTCACAATACTTCACATGGTTGCTAATGGAGACATGTCTAATTGCAATGACTAATCAGTGTGCGTTGCGTCATAAGCAACTATGTGAAGCGTTGTGTCTGATCATGTCTTGTCTTGTCTTGACTAACTGGTGTGCGCCTAGCCTAATTTTTCATAGAATTCGTTAATCTTATAATATTTTTCTCATCAAGACAAAAATGCATGACAGTTATTTTAGCTAAATGAGATTCCTGAATATTATCAATATTCATTTGGAGAATCATTGATTTAAAATAATATTTCACCATTAGAAAAACAAGAAGAAGTTTCAATTCATGTTACCTTGCTGCTGACCATTTTATTAATGTTCTCTTTCAATAGATGATCTGTTGCACTCAGTTTTTGTGTCATATCTATGTGCAAATTTTGCTTCAAATTTTCCATGGTTTCGACGATTACTGTAAAAACAAAACAACAAACAATTATTTTTAATATTTTTTTCCAGCAATTTCAACAATGATTAGAAAATTAGCATAATTCCGATGGACAGTAATATGCATTTTACTTTCCTTGCCCTATTACCTTAGATAAGGAAAGTATTGCTTTCCGAAAAAAATTAATGTACCCAAATTTCTAAATTTCTATACGTTTCAAGGTCCCCTGAGTCCAAAAAAGTGGTTTTTGGGTATTGGTCTGTATGTGTGTGTGTGTGTTGTGTGTGTGTGTGTGTGTGTGTGTGTGTGTGTGTGTGTGTGTGTGTGTGTGTGTGTGTGTGTGTATGTATGAGTATATGTGCGTCTGTGTACACGATATCTCATCTCCAATTAACGGAATGACTTGACATTTGGAACGTAAGGCCCTTACAATATAACGATCCAACACGAACAATTTCGATCAAATGCGATTCAAGATGGCGGCTAAAATGTTGTCAAAAACAGGGTTTTTCGCGATTTTCTCGAAAACGGCTCCAACGATTTTGATTAAAGTTATACCTGAAATAGTCATCGCTAAGCTCTATCAACTGCCACAAGTCCCATATCTGTAAAAATTTCAGGAGCTCCGCCCCATCTATGCAAAGTTTGATTTTAGATTCTCAATTATCAGGCTTCAGATACAATTTAAACAAAAAATTTCGATTGGGAAAGATTCAGCATGAGAATCTCTACAACTAATCTTCAGTAACATTTTCACCTAAAATTAAAAATAAGCTCGAAATTCGAGAAAATGTGACTATCCAATTGCGAACTGTTGATTCTATTAAATGATTCACTATGAAGAGATAGCACACCTCGTGTGTCTTCAGCGTTATTGCCCTGTCACCAGCTGGCTCAAATCTTTGAATAGTAGAATTGAGATGCGCGGGAACACTAGCGTCAGGTGATCAATTTCCATAACGGCAAGGAAAGTTGTGTGAGTGCGCCACACCAGATTTTTTATTTTTAACTAGCTGGCCCGGCGAACTTCGTACCGCCAAATAGTTTAATGCATCTCATGACAAACTTTAGCTTGATGTACACATGAGGCATTTTGCATCCAGGTGCTTCTTGCTTATCGGTTTTGAATAGCAGATGCTATTATTCATATTATTCCAATCATCAATTTTAATCGATTTCATTTATATAGATAGTTACCAACTGCAAAATAAATAATTTACTAAAAATCAATTAATTCTAAACACCGAAGACATCACAAAATTATTCGAAACAAAGCAATGTCTAGCGCATGTGTATCTTTAACCTGTGGCCGCACTGCTAGATGGTTACACACAGAATATTCATTTTGTTTTAATCGGGGCGTTTGGAATGAAATAAATGGGCGGTTATAGAGCAACACATACTATTGTCTTCTATCGACCGACGGCTGTTGGATGACGCAATGATTATAACAGCTGATTTTATTTCTGTGTGTGGCCAGCTCACAAATCTTCTCCCATAAGGATTAAATAATGTCAATTTTGAAGGACCGTAGGAAAAAGATCTGCAGTCGGATTATAAATTTGATAGGCCATAAACCTGGTCCTGAACCTAACGAACACAACCGAAAAAAATCATCAAATAAGGTGCACATATGAAAAAGTTATTCAATGTCAATATTTGAGGCTCGATTTTTATTTATAATGATAGGTAAACTCAATATAGTATTTCTTGAAATTGCGTTTTATAATCAGTAGATCATATGATTTTTAATAACTCAGATATTAGTATATTAGGGGTATTTACAATGTTGTTTTAGTCAGCTCAAGTGCTATTTGCTAACTGTGGATTGTGAACGCCCCATCTAAAAACAACTGCTATAAGCTAACTGCAATAGCGCTCTAAGCAGATAATTTGTGTAATACAAAGTTTATAACCTTAATTTTAGTTCGAAAAAGTAAGGTTATAATCAAATATGACCGCCGTTTTAACAGAGTTAGCGGACTCAAACCTGCGCTATCTGCTATCTCGTCTGCTAATTTTTCTTTAACGTACTACTATAGCATTGAGATAACACAGCAGAGATGACTTAGCAAATAGCAGGAGTTAGCGAATAGCTCTACTTAGCCAGCTAACTCCAACATTGTGAATACCCCTATTATGCTACAAGGCCAGGGAGTATGAGAGATATGAACACGAAGTTCCACTGCTATATTTACATGCACAATGTGACACTGCTGTATCGGCTTACGCCAGCAGTGGTGTCATGTTGAATGTCAGTCACAAGGGCTTGCATATTTTTAATATTCATTATAAAGCTAAGTTTACAATATGTAGCTGGAGAGCTTATATCTGCTTATATAAAATTTGAGCTACATATAGTTCTGCTAGATGTAGCTCTGCTATAAGTAGATTTAACGCTAATTTTATGTAGCAGAGCTATATGTAGCTCTGCTATAACTAACTTTGATGCCATTACTTGTAGCAGAGCTACGTATAGTTTGGAATAAACATATCTGACTAGTACATATCTATACATCTGACAATGGACGAGGCCACCCAGGGCGACGAGGGCTTCACTCTCCACACCAACAAGAGAAGAAGAAGGGTAAGTCAAGATTCCACCTCTAATTCTAAGAGTAATAACAGTGCGCCCACGCGCTTTTTCCCACCACTTGTTTTTAGGGCCCCTAAAAACTGGTCGGTTCTTGCTGCAGAGTTGAAGCAGCATCTGAAATCAGAAATACTTATTACCTTGAAAGGTAATAACTATTCTCTGAAAACGTCCTCTGAGGAGGATTTCAAATATCTCCTTCAGAGAGAAGAGATAGAGTTTCACACCTTCAGTTATGAACGTGACTCAGAATTGAAGGTAGTTCTTCGTGGCCTTCACTGATCACATAACCCAGCAGACCTGGCTGTAACTCTCAAGGAAGCTGGGTTTAATGTATCAAATATTACACCTATTAGCAGTCGTGGGAGGCCTTATAGTCTATTCATAATTAAACTGAAAAAGAGGGAGATTTGAAAAAACATCTACTCTCTTAGCAGCCTGTTCTGCATCAAGGTTCAAGTTGAACCTTACAAACCCAAACCGAGCATACCTTAATGCTTCAATTGCCAGAGATATGGCCATAGTTCTGTGAATTGCTTCCACACACCACGTTGTGTGAAGTGTGGTGAAAACCATAAAGCAAGTGATTGTAAGAGAAATCTTCAATCAGAAAAGGCTGCTGTAGTGTGAACTGTCAAGGAGCTCACACAGCCAACTACAGAGGGTGTCCAACACAACAAGCCCAACTAAACAGGCTGCCAGCCAAGAAATTGACTGTCACAAAACAGTCGACTCCCATGCAGCCTCCAGTCGCGGAACGGCGGCCGTGAGAGGCGAGAATGGCTGATCCTGCCTCACTTTCCTACTCGGCGGCCGTTCAGGGGGCTGCAGGGAACAGTCAGAGTCCCCCACCCCCTCCCCGTCACAAAGTTACAATTTTTTTTCTAAAAGAACGACCAGTAATAGTGAAGAACAAATTTCCACCAGTCCCAGTGGAAAGGGTTCCCTCCTCACCCATAATTAATATTCGTGAGGACTTCCCCTCTCTCCATTCCCAAACGAAGACACCACCTTCAGTGGAGTCAAACTCGGGAAGTTCACAAGCTTCCTCCTCACAATCACAACAGGGACAGGGAGGTCTACTGAGCTTTCTAAGCTCTGAAAAATTCGTACAATGGGTGGTAAGTACCCTACCACGTCTCATCAATGCCTTGAACATTGGTGAAGCCATTGCTATTCTTATCAGTGCACTCTCCTCTCTGTTGAACTGAAATGAATAATTTCAAAATTATTTCATTCAATGCAGATGGTCTAAGACACAAAATAGACGAACTTTCGTCACTTTCTTAGTGACCTGAATATAGACGTGGCTCTAATTCAGGAAACACAAATGCCAACTACTATGACAATTAAATTCCCCTCATATCACTGCCTACGCTACGACCGCCCCCCTAATGAGCTCAATCAGACACATGGTGGTGTAGCCCTTCTAATATACAGAAGACACTCGTTCTGTGTACACACACTCCCATCCATACCAGTATGTGCAATCAAGCTGCTCACCCTGAAATATTGGACTATGCATTGTCAGTGGGACTTACAAAGACCTCCCTGGTTGAGGTGGTCGTGGACCTGTCTTTAGATCACCTGCCAGTGTTGTTCACTCTTGTGAATCCCGACTACATTGCAAGACCACCTCCACATCGCCTTACAGTGAAGTATCATGAAAGTGTGTCAAACTCTATTCACATCCTACCAAGCACACATTCGAACACTGTCGACTTGGAAGCTCATACAGCAAATATCACGGAAGTAATAAAAACAGCACTAGGAAGATCATACAGCAAATATCACGGAAGTAATAAAAACAGCACTAGCTGATAACACTTCCTTAGCCTCACCCCAACGACGCTCACTACTTCCTACTGAAATACTCAAGTGGCTATCAGTGAGCGTCGTAGCACTCGCAAATGTTGGCAGATAACACGAGCTCCTGCTGACAAATATGCGTTTAATAGAGCATCAAACAAATGCTCTCAACTACTTAAACTACATCACCTCCAATCCTGGGAATAATATCTCACCTCTTTGCCACCCAACTCAGCCTGGCAAGCTACCCGAAAACTTCTCAGGAACAACCCCCAAACTCTCCACTTGAGGGCCCAAACGGGCTAATCTTCTCAGACCAAGAGATAGTGGATGAGTTTGCCTCTCACCTAAAACTTCACTTCTCAAATCCACCCGTCCCTCATAGTCAAGAGCTCGACTCCCACTTTAGTAAAATAGTCGACAGTGTTTTAGTAACAGTGCAAGACCCCATCCCAAATAATCTCTTACCTTTTACAATGGGAGATATAACAAATGCACTTAAAAATACCAATCCAAAAAAAGGCCCCAGGTCTTGATGGTATTTCTGGGAAGGCCATCTTAAATGCGCCTCCAGAGCTAGCCCAACACCTGCTTGTAATTTTCAATTCCATTCTGAACACCCAACACTTTCCCAACACAATGGAAAAAGAGCAAATTATTCCTGCTCCTAAAGCCAGGAAAACGCTCCACCCTACCATCCAGCTACAGACGAATCTCCATACCCTGCTTTTTCTCAAAGCTCTTTGAGAAAATGTTTCTGGAGAAACATATAAGAGATACACTAGATAGTGTGATAAGGCCAGAGCAGTTTGGATTTCGTGCAGGTTGTTCAACAACACTGCAACCAATGAAATTCTGCTCTCAGTTATCAGACTCTTTCAGCAAGAAAGAGCACGTGGCTGCAGTCTTTATAGACTTCAAAGCAGCCTTCAACACTGTGTGGCTGGATGGACTACTCTATAAACTTTCATCTGTCTTTCCACCTTCAACAATAAGACTCTTCAAGTCATACCTTACTAACAGGTATTTTGAAGCCCATACTCGCACCCCATCTTCAGTAAACTCTTCAGCTCTCACCCCAGTAACAGCAGGTGTCCCCCAAGGATCTGTGCTTGGACCTATCCTCTACTCCTTCTTCATCAACGACATTGACAAAGTCAACAACTTTGTGCAGCATTGAGTTCTTGTGATTTGAGCATCTTCTGTCTCAATATAAGGAGTATCAGAAAGAATTTTGATGAGCTGATGATTAAATTGTGCGACATTAATTTTTCTCTTGGTGTTATTATTCTAACCGAATGCTGGATTAGGACTGAATTTGTACTCCAGTCCATTCGAGGATATGATTAACCTGGCAAATGTCCTACATATTCGGTTGGATGCAGCAGACAAAAAGTGGAACATCCTTGCAATATACAGATCACCGTCCTTTAATGATATTTCAGATTTCCTGAGTGACTTAGAATCGATCCTGAATGAATTAAGAGGACAACAAGTCATATGTGCAGGAGACATGAATATTAACACCCTTCAAATTCGGCCACATCATCAATTGAATGACTACTGCGATCTTCTAAGCGAGCATGGGCTCAGACTCTGCATTAAGTAAGCAACCAGATCTACAACAGAGACTGTTTCATGCATAGATCACATTGCTGCCAACTCCAGAGATATTTTTCCAATCATTTATAAATCAACCATAACCGATCACTTCAACACCATTCTAGGAGTGCAACATATTTCGAGATATAGTGCAAGTGAAACTGGAACACATGAAATAAACGAGAAAATAGACATTGATAGCTTGAAGAATGAACTACTGAATGAGGAGTGGATTCATGTTTTAGAAGATAATAATCCAGATACATCTTATGACACCTTCTTATCAACTCTGAGACAACATATACAAAATAATATCAAGCAGCATCGGCGTCAGAAGAAGTAAAAGGATAGCTGGAAAGGATAATAAAAAAATGTGGAAAGTAATCAGAGATGCTACTGACTCTAAATCAAAAACAAAAATGAAATTGAATGCTATTAAAATAGATGATAGGATTTTCAATCTAAAGGAAAATCCAGAAACTGTGCTCAACCACATGAATAACTTTTTCACAAATGTAGGTGAAGAAATGGCGGAGACAATAATAAATTCCTTGAGAGAACCACTAGACCAAAAAATCATATCACAATATAAACCTGTTACAAGAACTCTACACTCCATCTACTTTCACCCAGTAACTGAAGATGAGCTTCTTGAAGCTATTAGTAGTTTGCGAAATGACATTGCTCCAAGACTTGATGGAATCAATAATAGAACATTGAAGTCGATTAAAAATGTAATTGTAAGACCATTAATTCACATATTTAATTTAAGTCTGTCGAAAGGAATTTTTCCAAAAGCTATGAAAGAGACATGTGTTAGACCATTACATAAAGGAGGCGACAAAACAAATGCCACCAATTACAGGCCTATTTCACTTATAAGCAATATTTCTAAGATTTTGGAAAAACTGGTAAAGAAACGTCTTGTGAATTACATGAAAAAAAAACAACTTACTATCTAGGAATCACTTTGACTTTCGTGAGGGGAGGAGTACAGAAGATGCGGTATTAGAATTGTCAAATTTTGTCACAGATAAGCTAGAAAATAACGAAAAATGTGCAGCAGTGTTCCTGGACCTAGCAAAAGCTTTTGACACTGTTAATCACAGTTTGCTGCTGAAGAATTAGTTTGAAGCCATGGGAATTAGAGGAGTTCCTCTAGAATGGTTTAGATCATACCTCTGTGACCGGCGTCAGAAAGTCAAGGTTGAAGAACATCTCAGTTCAGAGGAAACGATGAAGTTTGGGATTCCCCAAGGAACAGTTCTTGGGCCAATTCTTTATTTGGCATATGCAAATGAGCTATGTTCAATTAAGATTGATTGATTGATTGATTGAGTACTTTATTTATGTAGATTACAATATATATTGGCTTATACACTTATATACAATAGCTTACAATACAGCAAAATTATAGATGAATTTACATAATATAGACTAAGAAAATAATTATTGAAAGTATATGATATGAAAAAGTAATTTGTAATATAATAACTATGGATAATTATATTGTTATGCATCTACATAAATTGGCGGAGCTTTGGACATATCAATGTCCATTCTTCGGAAAGAATATTAAAAATATCCTCCCCACTAACTCTCTACCAAAATTGAAGGGCAATCACACGGGTTGTTGGTGCTTCCACAGTGATGTAGAATTATTGAAGAATCCGGTGGTCTCGTCCGTTCTGTCAGAGAAAAGGCTTAAAATTTCGTTTTTGTTGCATTTACTGTAAGCAAATTTTCTCTCAACCATTTATCGACTTTCATCAATATTCTTCCTGTGCCTAAGAGGGAGAGTCATAGCTTTTGCTGATGATACGTGTATACTATTTGAACGAAACACCTGGGAGGAAGTTTTTAATCTGGTACAGGAAGAATATTGATGAAAGTCGATAAATGGTTGAGAGAAAATTTGCTTACAGTAAATGCAACAAAAACGAAATTTTAAGCCTTTTCTCTGACAGAACGGACGAGACCACCGGATTCTTCAATAATTCTACATCACTGTGGAAGCACCAACAACCCGTGTGATTGCCCTTCAATTCAACAAGTCAATGAAATAAAATATTTAGGAACAATAGTGGACAACAAATGTAAATGGGACAAGCACATTAATCTATCAATTACCCGGATCAGGAAGCTTCTCTATAAATTCTATCAACTCCGTAAAATCCTCAACTATGATACATTTAAAACTGTTTATTTTTCTTTAGTGCAATCAATTTTAAGATACGTCATAATTATCTGGGGAGCTACGAATTTTATACATGTTGAACCTCTCTATAAACTTCAAAAACGAATACTAAAAATAATAGGCTTCAAGGAGAATCAATTCCCCACGAACATTCTTTTCAAGGACAGTAAAGTACTGAGTGTAAGACAACACTACATCCAGGCTATCATCACGCGAATGAGGAGAAACAACGAACACAAAAGACTGGCAGATCATAACCATCAAACAAGGCAGAGAAACACGAATTTAATAGTACCAAGGATGAACACTACATTCGGGCAAAGAAACTACATATATTTGGGACCAAAAATTTACAATTCAATACCAAGTTACATTGGGGAATAATTCAATAGACACAGGTTCAAGAAAAGTTTATTTTCCTGGTTGGTTGATATTGGAAACTATTTATTCTTCATTCTTTTCCTTTACTGGTTTTCATTTTTCCAAAAATTAACTTTCTTATTATTATCCTTAATAGAACGTTAATATTTATCTACTAATTTCATAATTTTGTTTGTATTAAAATTTTTACTAATTTCATTAAAAAAAACTTTAATCCCATATCAGTGAATGAAGTTTGTAAATAGTAATTATAACACGCAACAAGCAACTAATAACTTATACCCCAACACATATAATTTATAGTGGGGTGTATATTTATTTATTCATTGAATTATATTTGCCTATTAAGAAATTATTCAATGCATAAAACTTCATTGTTTTAATTGTATTGATTGTTATAGTACTCTGATTTGTAATGTAATTGTTTTTGATGAATAAATTTTATATGATTTGACATGCCATCTCTACCTTCAGTCCAAACAAGTCTATATGCTGATGACACCACATTCCACTCGAGCAGCATGAACTGAATAGGGCGACCAGGAATGTTCAAGAGCAGTTAAACCTACTTACATCCTGGTGTTCATCCTGGAAGGTAGAGAGATTAATCCAACTAAATGTGTGGTTGTCGCCTTTTCCCGAAAAGCTAAACTTCCTCCCACTCTCAAAATCCATGGCCACGCCCTGCCATGGTCCCAATACCGTCACGTACCTAGGTGTAACTCTGGACAAAACACTCACTTTCAGACAACACTGTTTGTACAACTATTCCCCCTTCTTGTCGCCTCTTCTCTCCCCCTGAAATTTCGGCTGCTCATATTCACAGCCATCATCAGGGCATACCTAACCTATGCCGCCCCAGTCTGGTTCCCATGTCTATTAAAGACCAATAGAAAACGTCTATTTGGCCTTCAAAACAGACTCATCAGAACCATCTGCAACTTTCACTACATTGTGAATAACAGGTTAATCTATGAATATGCCAATACCCCGCAATTACTCAACTTCATTCAGCTCACATCTCGAAAGCTTCATGATACAGCTTCTATCTCGTGACGTACATCAATTGGGCAGATGTACGAAATACCACGACCAGCTCAGACCCACAAGCCACTCCCATTTCAACAATGGTGGCCTGATTGACAGTTAGCAGTTGGGCAGTGAAGGTGCCAACATCTGATAGTCAGCCAGCCACTGATCACAGTACTAAAATTCCCTAGGAGAGAACTCTTCTCCATTTCCACTTCTCCCAAAAAGTAGACTTGGCAAAAAAAAAAAAAATTCGAAATTATTAAATCAGTATCAAATTAGAAAAAAATAGAATTACATAGAAATGAAAAAATAATAAAATTTTAACTATGAAAAAAAATAATAGAAAAAAAATTGCCAAGTTCTACTAAAGGTATATCAGGAACCCCCAACCCCCCAACTTCAGCACTGTTATTACGTTGAGCAGTCATAGAGCTACATAGCTCAAGATACTGCCGAATCAGGGTGCAAATGACTCACCCTAACATGTTCCACTAGTAGCGTAGTAACTAGCACTCAGAGTCAGTCACCACCCAGCCACCAGCTTGACCGAACCAAGGGAGCCACAGCGAGTCCTGCCGGGAACCCTGCCTACTCATTTCACGACCACGTCCAGCCGATGCCCAACAGGAAGCCATCCAGGAGCTGTCAGCGGCAGTTGGGGAAGAAGATAAGTCAGCCGGGCGCATGTAGTTTCTCAAAATATAAATCAATAATTACAAATTGAATAAAAACGCTGAATGAAGATCAATGTGAACGGCTACTTCAATCTATTTATCAATAGGATATTGGTTACTTCTAATGTTTGGATATTCTCTTTGTCCCAATCAATATATCTTTTTGCCTAGCGGTTCACCTTATGATGACCAACGTGTCTGTGGTGTATGTGTGTGTATGTGGTGTGTATGTGTGTGCGATTATGAAATTGAAAAAAACTTATTTCTCTCAAGTTCAATCAGGAAAAAAATGTTTACTTTCATCACACAGTACTGGACTCATTGACCCACGAACAGGCCAAAAAGGTCTATGTGGGCTCTTATATTTCATTAAATAAAGTGAATCCACTTGGGATAGGTGCAATAAGATAAGTTATACCACAATAAAATATGCTAAAACATTGTTGAACTGGATTAAACTTGGAATATTATTATCATAAATATAATATAGATATATATGATAGGGAAGAATAGGATAAGGTATTAATAGTATTATTTGTATTACATGTCTCAAGTTGTGTATTTGCTCTGTTGAAATATTATTGTAAATTGTGTAAATCTTGCTGAAATAAATTCAATTCAATTCAATTCAAGATCCGACGCTGGTTGCGGATGGGGGAACGGCGGCCGGCACGGACAACGCTCTCCAAGCTCCAGCTAAGGCGCAGCACCGATTGTCTCGCGGCTAACGCTGACTTTGAGACTGCCACAGCTAGCCACAGGGATTGAATCGCGACTAACGCTGACTTTGAGACTGCAACAGCTAGCCATAGGGATTGTCTCGCGGCTAACGCTGACTTTGAGACTGCCACAGCTAGCCACAGGGATTGTCTCGCGGCTAACGCTGACTTTGAGACTGCCACAGCTAGCCACAGGGATTGTCTCGCGGCTAACGCTGACTTTGAGACTGCCACAGCTAGCCACAGGGATTGTCTCGCGGCTAACGCTGACTTTGAGACTGCCACAGCTAGCCACAGGGATTGTCTCGCGGCTAACGCTGACTTTGAGACTGCCACAGCTAGCCACAGGGATTGTCTTGCGGCTAACGCTGACTTTGAGACTCATGTGGCGCCTACTGGAGCGGCTAACACGACACCTCAGCTAAGGCGCAGCACCGATTGTCGCGCGGCTAACGCTGACTTTGAGACTCCTGTGGCGCCTCCTGAAGTGAGCACGGCGATCGGCGTCCTAACCCGACCAACCCCTGCCGAGGCATCAAGGATCCCAGCTGCAGCGCGACTCTCCGCCAGCGACGACGACCTGTCAGCCGACATACGAGACCTGCAGCGAATGGTAGCCCACCCCCTCTCGCCTCTCAAGACGCCCATCAAGGAGTGGCGACTGCATCTGCTACACCTCAGCCCGGT
This sequence comes from Nilaparvata lugens, assembly GCF_014356525.2. Classification (NCBI taxonomy): domain Eukaryota; kingdom Metazoa; phylum Arthropoda; class Insecta; order Hemiptera; family Delphacidae; genus Nilaparvata; species Nilaparvata lugens. The sequence continues at coordinate 44,637,502 of NC_052506.1, forward strand.
CAAAACGACCTACGCGCCCGGTGACGGCCAGGACCCTAGGAGTGCGTGGAAGCGGGCCGCCGCCATCCTGCTCGGCCTCTACTAACAACTGCAAAACCCACCGTCCTTCGGGGCCACAATCACGCTTTCAGAGTCAGTGACACCCCTCTCCGCCGCTAGCCAGGCATTAATGGCCCATGAGGGATAACACTTTGAATTTATTCAATACTGAATACATCAGTATATATATTTTAACAAGAATTCTCATGTGTTCTTCATCTGCTTCTGTTAGGGGGAGATCTCCTTGTGACATCAAGCAGATTAAGCAAGCTTGGATTTTGTCATGGTTCAGAAAACGAGAGTTCATCTTATTTGAAAAATGATCAATAAAAGGAAAAAAAATCAACTCTAAAATGTGTTTCGAAGCGGCTGTCCACTCACGCACTCAATCGCTTTGCTTCACTCACAGCACCATCCTGACCCCCACCAAACCCCCACCATAATATCACCTTCAGACACTGAACCAGGCAAATATAAAGACAGATATCATAGTTAAGTTTATAACCGATCTCCGCTAAAGATGAAATCTAGCAAAAACGCACTAACGTTGCAATTACGTTTACGTAAATAATGTGCAGATTTTAATAAGCAAAATACGATTTTTGCCTATCAATGGGGGGTTGAACCACCAAACCCCCCCCCTCTTTTCGCCACTGTATGGCTCTGCTGTAATTAACTTTGATGCCATTACATGTAGCAGAGCTACATATAGTTTCGAATAAACCAGTAGGCCTATTCACTGCTCAGTTCCCAGCCAGATGCCGAAGAAGAAGGTTTGGCCGCGGCTTTCGCCGCAGCTACTGTGATATTTTCAGAACAGAGAAGAGAAAGAAGATATTGGTTAATTTTGTCTCTATTCCAGTCAAATTCGCTCTCCATCATTTCACAATAATATATAAATCAAAAAGAAATGCTCGCAATGTGCAGTAACCTACTCCTACTAGCACTGACAAAAAATGAGTACAGTATATCTGGTGTAAACCCAGCAGGCACTAAACAGCTGCAAACAGCAGTAAACAGCTGCAGCATCCTTCCTTCAAGGACAGAGCAGCTACATCTAGTTCAGATTCTCTTTGATGTTTACCGAAAATTTTGGATAGCTCATTTTCTGCTATATAGTTGAGAAAATAGGCTTAAAAGCCGGGCTGTATAGCAAATCTCCAGTCACTTTTTGAACATGTAGCTATAGCTCTGCTACATAGTGTAAACCTAGCTTAAAGCTACGTTTACACTATGTAGCTGGAGAGCTGAATAGCTCTGCTATATAGCAGAACTATAAAAAATTTGAGCTACATATAGCTCTGTCAGCTACATATAGCTCTGCTATAAATAGATTTAATGCTAATTTTATGTAGCAGAGCTATATGTAGCTCTGCTACATGTCAATTTTTGTTTATAGCAGAGCTAGTCATCGACTCTCAAAAAACTAAAGAAATTGCCAACCAATTTAATCGATATTTTGCCACAGTTGGGACAAACCTAGCAAATTTTATAATAACCCAGGATGCACCAGTAGTGAGAGATGATGAACATGCTGTAGACTCTTAATTTCAACTGCAACCGGTCTAGAGTGATTAAAAACAATATTGACATATTATTAATACATCCTATCCTACATATAGTCAATTTAAGCATTCTGGTTGGACACTTTCCTTGCGCTCTCAAAACAGTCAGAGTAATACCTATTTATAAATCAGGTCCCAAAGGCATATTCTCCAATTACAGACCTATTTTTTTGTTGGCAACATTATCTAAAATAATCGAAAAGTGTATAAAAATACAACTAAGTATTCAAACGAGTACAATCTCATCTCCAACTCACAGTATGGTTTTCAAAAGTCCAAAAATACATCTGATACTCTTTACAATATGTCTAGGGCTATCTCAAGTAGTATTAAATCAAGAAGAAAAGTGCTGATAACCTTTTTGGACTTGGCATAAGCCTTTGTACAGTTGACAGGAGAATTATAATAAAAAACTTGAATCATTGGGGATAAAAAGTATCTCTCTCTGATGGTTTAAGAGTTACTTTCACAATCGACAGCAATCAGTATGCATAAATGGTGAAAAAATAGTAATAAAGAGAATGTTGAGTATGGGGTAGTCCAGGGAAGCACCCTTGGGCCACTGCTATTCCTAATCTATATCAACAATCTGTCAAAATCAGTAATTGAAGGTGAGTTGTACATATTCCTTTCAATGTCCTTAATACTGATATTGAGAATACAGATGTCTTAAATTTTGTTATAACTTATGAAAATAATCATTTTTACTGCACAGCGATGTACAGGTCTCCTAACAATACTGATCCAAATGATTTTGTAGATAGCCTAGAGCTATTCCTGGATCAAACCAGATCAAACAGGAATAGAATCTTAATAGGAGACACGAATATTTCATTTCTGAGAGTAATATGTCCATTACAGGTCATAAATATTTAGATTTATTGTCAGAGCATGGTTTTGTGGAATACCTTCAGGGTTGTACAAGATACTCCTCTATTCGTAAGCCTTGTTTGGACCACCTTTTTGTTAAGAGTCAATCCTTTGTTTGGAGACCGGCTATTTACAGCTCTTCTATTACTGATCATGAAATAGTAATGGGTTCAATCTCGCTTGTTTGTGATGATTGCGCTGGACCAGAAGGTAATGCTCCTGATAATGATAGAGTTGAACATGTTAGCTTCTAAGGCTTTAGGAATAATGCTTCTAAGGCTTTCACTTTATTTTATAATAGGTTACTGTTATTATTCAATTCTTGCACCATCACTAAAGCTGGGAAAATAAGTCACAAATTAATTAGAATCAAGCCATGGGTGACAAATAGTTTGGTCAGGTCAATCAGGAAAAGAGATAAGATGTCACTTAATGTTCGTAAACAGCCATTTAATCCACTATTACGCATTACATATAAAAATTATCATAGAATTTTAAAGTCTGTTCTAAGGGCTGCGAAAGAAATGTATTTTCAAAAAAAGTTTGTTGATTGCGGGCTCAACTTAAAAAAGGTTTGGAAAACAATTGATGAAGCTACAGATACTGTCCGGCAAAGAAATAATTTCATTTCAGATATTGTGTCTTTGGATAACAAACTTATAAAAAGTGATAGGGGGGTGGAGATGGCTGAGGAATTCAATAGGCATTTTGCAAATGTTGGTAAAAATAATACAAAAAAAATTAAAAATAAGAGAGATATAAATCGTGGCATTGAACATAAAATTAATAGGACTTCATGCAATTCATTTTTCTTTAGCCCCGTGTCATCACAAGAGATACAAGATAAGATAAAAAAACTTAAGAAAAAAGCAGCTGCTGGCATAGATGGTATTCATTCTAAATGTCTGATTATTTGCTCCTTGGCTCTTTCTCTGCCTCTGGTATACATAATAAATTTGTGTTTTGAGCAGGGTTACTTCCCAGACGAGATGAAGCATGCTACTGTTATCCCGCTCCATAAAGGTAAAGAAAAGTCAAGTCTTAATAATTACCGGCCCATTTCATTGCTGTCAAGTATATCCAAGATTATTGAAAAATGTGTGAAATCAAGAGTTATAAGTTATTTTGAGAAATATAAAATCTTATCCAATTCCCAATTTGGGTTCCGCAGTGGTATGAACACTTCTGACGCAATCTTTTATCTAACAAAAGATATTATAAATCACTTGGATAATGGAAATAAATGTGTGTGTGTGTTCATTGATTTTACAAAGGCTTTCGACACCGTTGAACATGCCATTTTACTTAAAAAAAAAAAAAATGGAATCAATGGGCTTCAGAGGAAATGCTTTGCGGTTCTCAGTCTTATCTGAGTGGAAAGTTGCAGTCCACAAAATCCACAAAAGTTAATAGGGTGGTGAGTTCAATGTCTGAGGTGAATACTGGAGTACCGCAGGGAACAGTGCTCGGACCTATCTTATTTTTGATCTATATAAATGATCTTCTCGGTATTGAGCTTGAGCATGGTTCCCTCTATTCATTTGCGGACGATACTATTGCAGTGTTTCATGGTTCCAGTTGGGTTGATACTTGCGAGAGGGCTAACAGTGGCCTGGCTATACTTAAGGATTGGTTAGACGAGAATCTAGTATCTATTAATGTTGCGAAGACTGTTGCCATCCCATTTTCCCTGACATCTGCGGGTTGTTTGACTGATGTTGACAACTGCAGAATTGTTATTCATGAAACTGGCTGTAATCGTTGTGCATGTACATGTGCACAAATGGAGTTTCAGGAGAATGTCAAGTACTTAGGTATCATGATAGATAAGCACTTGCGTTGGGGGAGTCATGTGGCATATGTGCTCCAGACTGAGAAAATTGATTTATAAATTTGTTCAGTTGAGAAATATGTTGCCTCTACACCAACTGAGAATGGTATTCTTAGCCTTAAAACAGTCCATTGTGAGCTATGGAATCATTGGCTGGGGAAACTGAGGGGCTTCTATTATCATGCAGCCACTAATTCTATTACACAAAAAATTATAAAAATCTGTCTTAAAAAACCAATAAGATACCCATCTGAATATATATACAGAGAATTTCTGGTATATAGTATACCACATCTTTTTGAATTTGAATTATTGAAGTACATTTATTTGAGACCACATACTTTTCCTTTATCTGCGGTACACATGTATGGTACACGAAGACAACTTAGAGAACCCCTTGAGGAGCCCCGTCTCAGGACTACTGCAGCTGCAGATCATGCTTTTTCCAGGGGGCCCCGTTTATTCAATCAACTTCCTCTATCAATAGTCTCTGCACCAAGCTTTTCTATATTCAAAAATGGTGTCCGTTGTTCCTTTAAAATGAGGCAAAATTGAAGATTGATGTATAAGGCCTTTATGTTTACTCATGTCTCTCTCTTTTTCATCCTAAATATTTCATTACGATAGAATTGAGGATTAAGTGCATGAGAGTCTTTTCTTTGTTGCTTTTTATTCTTTCTATGCATTCTGTTAGTTTTTCTCACTGTGTCCATTATCATTATTTTGTTTTTATATACCAGTTTCTTTTAATTTTTAGTGACTCTGAAAAAACAATCTTAATATAATAATGAAGAAAATTATTTTTTTTGTTTTCTTCTATAAGATTAGATTAGATATAAATAAGTATGATTTTGTTTATACCAAAATAGATTGTAAATTTAGTTCTGTTAAATAAGTTCTTTGTTGATTAAAAAAATATTTTTCTTGTTTCGTTTTGTTAAATATTGGTACAAATGTTTACAATATTCATAACAAATAGTGTAAACGTATAACACAACTGATACAGTTTATTTTAGTTTTGTTGAAGGATTTTTTAGTTTATTTTGTTGTAATTAGTTTTTGTTTAGTTGAATGATATTCCGGTTTGTTTGAATGTGTTCTGGTTTATTGTACTGTAGTCCAAGATAAAGTTATTATGTTAAGCGACTCATCCCTCAGCACAAGTATTACGCTTAAAGATGGATGAACCAGAAATATTTCTTCAAGGGCACTTACCTTCCATTATTATATCTTATTTCATTTTATTTTTTAAATATTGTATTATTTTATTTATTTTATCTACACATAGGGTTCTGTTTATTTATTATTTTATTATTGCATGTTAAACGATTGTGAAATGCGCTTGTGTTCTTGAATGTGATTGTAATGTAATTTATTTATTTTTATTGGTTAGAATAAAGCATTTATTATTTATTATATGTTTGCTGATGACACAGCACTAGTGTCTGCTGGGAGCACTTGGGAGGAGGCCTACAAGAGTGCTTCAATTGATTTGTCAAAAATAACTGGTTTGATCACAATAGCCTTACAGTAAATATGGAAAAAACGAAGTTTATGCCAATAGGTACAAGAAATAAAGCGGATCCAGGCTCACTAACACTAACGATGCATTCTTGTAATAATCCCAGGTCTGCTGGATGTAATTGTAGTATGATTGAGCGCGTTGATCATTACAAATACCTGGGCGTTGTCTTGGATTCCAAGATGAGTTGGGTACAACATTTTCAGTGTGCTAAGAATAGGCTCAGAAAGCTGCTTCACGCATACAAGAGGCCTACAAGAGTGCTTCAATTGATTTGTCAAAAATAACTGGTTTGATCACAATAGCCTTACAGTAAATATGGAAAAAACGAAGTTTATGCCAATAGGTACAAGAAATCAAGCGGATCCAGGCTCACTAACACTAACGATGCATTCTTGTAATAATCCCAGGTCTGCTGGATGTAATTGTAGTATGATTGAGCGCGTTGATCATTACAAATACCTGGGCGTTGTCTTGGATTCCAAGATGAGTTGGGTACAACATTTTCAGTGTGCTAAGAATAGGCTCAGAAAGCTGCTTCACGCATTTTCAGAGCTGAGTAATGTTCTGAGTGTGGATCAGTGCAAAGTAGTTCACTTTGCCTATGTCCAATCTATAATACTATATGGAATTCTAGCTTGGGGAGGGGCTTCCTCCTCAGTCATCGAGCCTCTTGCAGTCACCCAAAGATCAATTATAAAAACAATTTTAAAGAGAGACTAGATACCCAACAATACAATTGTTTATCGAATTTCCCGTACTGAATGTAAGACAGCTTTTTATTAAATCTTTGATGATCCATATCAAAAACGGAACTTCTGGGAGAAACAGTAGTTAACCATAGCTACTCAACTCACCACAGATCCAATTACAGCTTTGAGATACCTCAGCTGACTCACGGCTCTGGAATGATAAATCCTTCATACCTGGCCCATATCTTGTACAGAAATGTGCCAGGGGTGATTAGGGAAGCAGAGACGTTTAGTTTGGTAGTGTTTAGGAAGAGGGTGGACAGGTGTCTGTACCAGATTGGTTGGGAAGCTTCAGAAGAACAACTCCAATCTCGTTATGCTTGGTGACCAACACAACTTCAAGGTTTCCAGACAATTGATTGGTATTTATTTTATCATTGATATAACCGGTTTGACTGTTTTGCCTTTCTGGTTTATGCTTTTTTTCATTCTCTCTTCTGAGAATTTCTGAAATCCCTGCCACTGCAGTCTTCAATAAACTATTGTTTTTTTTTCTTTATTTATTCTATTAATCAATCAATGTATTAAGTATACTTATTCCTACATACATATTCCTATATTCTTAAATATACATCAGCACAATGAATTATCTATTTTATGATCAAAATATTAATAATACATCTACAATAGAAGTGTATTCTCTATTATTTACTTCTATGAGCAGATTAAGCTTATATGTATAAAGCGGAACTCCCCCCCCCCTACACACAGATGGATAGTCTAGTAAGAGGATTCCAAAATATGTTGTACATTGTATTTCACATTCGTGTATTATGTTTTTTGGAAATGAACTGAAATTGAAATTGAATTGATATGTAGCTGCTCTGTCCTTGAAGGAAGGCTGCCGCAGCTGTTTAGTGCCTGCTGGGTTTACACCAGATATACCTACTATACTCATTGGTTATCAGAGTGCTAGTAGGTTACTGCGCATTGTGAGCATTTATTTTTGATATATATTATTGTGCAATGATGGAGGGTGAATTTGACTGGAATAGAGACAAAATATTCCAATATCTTATTTTTCTCTTCTGTGCTGCCATCACTTGTAGCAGAGCTACATATAGGTTGGAATAAACCAGTATTCACTGCTCAGTTCCCAGCCAGATGCCGAAGAAGGAATTTCCTGCAGCAGCCGCTGCTTTCGCCGCAGCTACTGTGATATTTTCAGCACAGAGAAGAGAAAGAAAATATTGGATAATTTTGTCTCTATTCCAGTCAAATTCACTCTCCATTATTGCACAATAATATATAAATCAAAAAGAAATGCTCGCAATGCGCAGTAACCTACTAGCACTCTGACAACAAATGAGTATAGTATATCTGGTGTAAACCCAGCTGGCACTAAACAGCTGCGGCAGCCTTCCTTCAAGGACAGAACAGCTAAATCTAGCTCTGTTATAAACAAAAATTGACATGTAGCAGAGCTATTATGTAGCAGAGCTACATATAGCTTAGATTCTCTTTGATGCTTACCGAAAATTTTGGATAGCTCATTTTCTGCTATATAGCTGAGAAAATAGGCTTAAAACTGCTATATAGCTATGCTACATAGTGTAAACCTAGCTTTACTATGTGAGTTTAATAACTTTTTTTATAATATATTTTAAGCTATTTAGTTTGTTTCATGTCATCATATTAATAAATTATATGAGTTTGTTTCATGTCATCATATTAATAAATTATATGTAGATGTTATGAATATGTTAGTTTAATAATTTTATTATAATTAATTTCAACTTATTCAGTTTGTTTCATGTCATCATATTTTTGACTAAGATATTAAAAACTAGTACTGTGTATCTGACTAGTACTGGTCAGATACATATTGAAACAGAAAAAAAATCAACTTACCAGGCAGAATGCTGTTACTAATTTCAGAAGCAACAATATCGTCTAGTTTTGATGATATCAGATTATTAATAGCTTGTGAAATTGCAGAAATAGATGATTCTTGGTTCTTCTTATTGTCTTCTTTTGTGCATAAACCTGTTAGTGATTTTTCGATTACACCACATTGCTGGTTCAATTTACGGCTCAAAACTTTTTCGAATTCTCGTGGGTTATTCAACCTAAGAACCTCCTCCCGCAAACACTATCAACAACACAAAACAGTCATAAAAATGTTCACTTCACCATTAATCTGATTCTTATGCGCTCAAGTTTACATAACAAGCATTTTCTTAAGAAAAGGAATGATATGAATCACGAAACATGATTTCACAATTAATTCATTAATCAATTTCAATTACTATAGCGAGAAGATTCATGCTTGAATTATCATAGGAAATAATAAGAATTTCAATCATATTTATTCATATAAATAACCAAACTATAGAATTTGGAATGATAGAATTTATATACAAACGATATAAGTATATATATATAAGTATATATATATATATATATATATATATATATATATATATATAATATATATATATATATAATATATATATATAAATATAAAAGTATATAAAAACGATTCAAAGTTGAAACAAAATTGAAAACCGTGAATAATAGTAATAATTTCTCAAAATGCCAACGATTTGCATCCAGAGGGGTTTCTTCACAGATAGCCTACTATAATGAAATAAAATAGTATATTTCGCACCTATTTCGAAATCGGTTTTGAAGTCAGAGGCCGTAGGCCGAGGACTAGAAAAGATTGAGAGCCGGAAACACATTTTTGCCCGTGGTGCGAACGCTATTTTTCTTCGCCACACAAAAAACCGGGCAATATATATAATATATATATATAAATCTTTTTCACCAATCATGTATTAGATTGTAGGCCTACACTGCGACGTTGCAATATATCGTAGGCCGCGGCCTTGTATTAGAGGTGGCTATGATATTATATATATATGATATGATATTATATATGATATCATAGCCACCTCTAATACAAGGCCGCGGCCTACGATATTGCAACGTCGCAGTGTAGGCCTACAATCTGATACATGATTGGTGAAAAAGATTTTTAAATATACCAGCTGAACTTTTTCATACATATATATATATATATATATATATATATATATATATATATATATATATATATATATATAGCACATAACAGAAGACACTTTAAAGTTTGTAATAAAAATTAAAACAGGAGACACGATATAAATAGATTGAAAACACTTAAAAACTTATATTAGAAATGGGAGAAATTTTCGGAGACTGAGTCTCCTTTCTCAACCGAGCACAGACTGCAGTTTTGAATCCAACGGTCCTGTACAGAGTACGCACGGAGACTCAATTGTAGCAGCAGAGACCACAGATTACGCGGTGCAGACGGATGGAGAGAAAAATGGTACAGATTCAGGGGACATTATGGGGTTGCTGCATTAAGCAAGCAACCAGAACTACAACAGAAACTGCTTCTTGTATAGATCACATTGCTTCCAACTCCAGAGATAATCTTTTTCCAATCATTTATGAATCAACAATAACTGACTACTTCACCACAATTCTAGGAGTGCAACATATTTCGAGAAATAGTGCAAGTGAAACTGGAACACATGAAATAAACGAGAAAATAGACATTAATAGCTTGAAGAATGAACTACTGAATGAGGAGTGGATTCATGTTTTTTGGAAGATAATAATCCAGATACATCTTATGACACCTTCTTATCAACTCTGAGACAACATATACAAGAAAATATCAAGCAGCATCGGCGGCAGAAGAAGTACAAACCCATCAAACCATGGATCACCAGAGGTATAGTAGCAGCAATAAGAACCAGAAATCTTCTCAACAAAAGAAGAAAGGAAGACCCAAACAACATTAACTTAACCATCTTCTATCGTCGGTATAGGAATACACTCACAGCTTTAATTCATGAAACAAAGGACCAATGCTATAGAGAAAATTGTATGAAGCTGGAAAGGATAATAAAAAAATGTGGAAAGTAATCAAAGATGCTACTGACTCTAAATCAAAAACAAAAATGAAATTGAATGCTATTAAAATAGATGATAGGATTTTCAATCTAAAGGAAAATCCAGAAACTGTGCTCAACCACATGAATAACTTTTTTACAAATGTAGGTGAAGAAATGGCGGAGACAATAATAGATTCCTTGAGAAAACCACTAGACCAAATCATATCCCATTATAAACCTGTTACAAGAACTCTACACTCCATCTACTTTCACCCAGTAACTGAAGATGAGCTTCTTGAAGCTATTAGTAGTTTGCGAAATGACATTGCTCCAAGACTTGATGGAATCAATAATAGAACATTGAAGTCGATTAAAAATGTAATTGTAAGACCATTAATTCACATATTTAATTTAAGTCTGTCGAAAGGAATTTTTCCAAAAGCTATGAAAGAGACATGTGTTAGACCATTACATAAAGGAGGCGACAAAACAAATGCCACCAATTACAGGCCTATTTCACTTATAAGCAATATTTCCAAGATTTTGGAAAAACTGGTAAAGAAACGTCTTGTGAATTACATGAAAAAAAAACAACTTACTTTCTAGGAATCAATTTGGCTTTCGTGAGGGGAGGAGTACAGAAGATGCGGTATAAGAATTGTCAAATTTTGTCACAGATAAGCTAGAAAATAACAAAAAATGTGCAGCAGTGTTCCTGGACCTAGCAAAAGCTTTTGACACTGTTAATCACAGTTTGCTGCTGAAGAAATTAGAAGCCATGGGAATTAGAGGAGTTCCTCTAGCATGGTTTAGATCACACCTCTGTGACCGGCGTCAAAAAGTCAAAGTTGTAGAACATCTCAGTTCAGAGGAAACGATGAAGTTTGGGATTCCCCAAGGAACAGTTCTTGGGCCAATTCTGTATTTGGCATATGCAAATGAGCTATGTTCAATTAAGATAAGAGGAAGAGTAATAGCTTTTGCTGATGATACGTGTATACTATTTGAAGGAAACACCTGGGAGGAAGTTTTTAATCTGGCACAGGAAGAATTGATGAAAGTCGATAAATGGTTAAGAGAGAATTTGCTTACAAATGCAACAAAAACAAAATTTTTAGCCTTTTCTCTGACAGAACGGACGAGACCACCGGATTCTTCAATAATCCTGCAACAACCCGTGTGATTGCCCTACAATTCAACAAGTCAATGAAATAAAATATTTAGGAACAATAGTGGACAACAAATTCAAATGGGACAAGCACATTAATCTATCAATTACCCGGATCAGGAAGCTTCTCTACAAATTCTATCAACTCCGTAAAATCCTCAACTATGAGACATTAAAAACTGTTTATTTTTCTTTAGTGCAATCAATTTTAAGATACGTCATAATTATCTGGGGAGCTACGAATTTTATACATTTTGAACCTCTCTATAAAATTCAAAAACGAATACTAAAAATAATAGGCTTCAAGGAGAATCAATTCCCCACGAACATTCTTTTCAAGGACAGTAAAATACTGAGTGTAAGACAACTCTACATCCAGGCTATCATCACGCGAATGAGGAGAAACAACGACCACAAAAGACTGGCAGATCATAACCATCAAACAAGGCAGAGAAACACGAATTTAATAGTACCAAGGATGAACACTACATTCGGGCAAAGAAACTACATATATTTGGGACCAAAAATTCACAATTCAATACCATGTTACATTAGGGAATAATTCAATAGACACAGGTTCAAGAAAAGTTTATTTTCCTGGTTGGTTGATATTGGGGTGGAAAATTGTGAAAATTTAGTTAGACTGTAAATATTGAAACTATTCTTCATTCTTCTCTTTACTGTTTTTCATTTTTCTAAAATAACCTTTCTTATTATTATCCTTAGTATAATATTAATATTAATTTTCATCTACTAATTTCATAATTTCATTTGTATTATAAATTTTTACTAATTTTATTATAAAAAATTTTAATCCTATATCAGTGAATGAAGTTTGTAAATAGTAATTATAACACACAATAAGCAACTAATTACTTATACCCCAACACATATAATTTATAGTGGGGTGTATTTTTTATTATATTATATTATTATTTTTTTATTATAGTGGGGTTATATTTATTCATTGAAGTTATCATTTATTCATTGTTGAAACACCGCTGATTTATGTAGTTACATTACAATACTATATTATCAATATTCTAATGTTCCATTCAATCTTCATTGTAATTAATAAGTTTTCATAATATGTGAAATTTGTTGCATAATTAGCTGTTGTACTGTAATTTATTGTAGATTCGTGTATAGACCAGAATGTATTGTGACTTACTTGAATAAATAAATTTGAATTGAATTGAAATTTAGGGGGCGGTTACAAACGGGATATTTAAGATTTGAATAAGGAAAGGTGTAGCTTATGAATTGATAGAAAAGAGGAGATTTAAAATTAGAAATCAAAAAAGAAGTAGACTAAAATTGGAGAAAGGAATTGTAGAATTGAACTTGAATGAAATTTATTTTTCATTTTTATTGAACATATATATTTGATAGCTGTGAAATTTATTATATGATGAAATTTATTTCAATTTAATTAAACAGTTGGTAGCTATGGTACTATTGCTGTCTGTTGAGACCAGGACTGGAAGCAGCTCAAGCACCCAAATAAAAGCCAATTCTTTCGTCTTGACATCTATGGAGGGGGGCTGTGGAAGGGAGGGTGGTAAGGTCTTCGACTTTGAAGCATTGGCCAAAGTTCTTGTTGTGCTCCGAGCCATGGGTGGGGATGGGTAGGGAAGTATTATTTTTAAAGGAAGCCCTGTGATTGTTGATCCGGAGGTTTAGGGCAGTGGTGGTTTCACCTATGTAGAAGGCAGGACAGAAGTTGCAGGAAAGGAGGTAGATGCAATTTTTGGAGATGCAATTACTTGATTGGTGGATTTGGTGGGTGTAGTTGGTGATAGGACTGGTAAAGGAGATGGAAGAATCAGTGATAGGACAGGTTTTACAGCGGGGGCGTTTGCAAGGTAGGGTACCAGGTAGAGTTGGGATTTCATCAGAGGTGAATGATTTGTTTTTACTGAGAATTTTCTTGAGGTTGGGAGGTTGCTTATAAATGAGGGTGGGTGGTTGCTGGAAAAGGTGTTTGGTAGAGGGATTGGAGGAGACGACATGGAACAGATCTTTAAGGACAGGTTTGAGGTTTTCAATTCCAGGGAAGTAGGTGGTACAGAGCTTTGGAGTTCGTGGGATTTGGGAATTTTTTTGTGGTTGGATTGGTGTCTGTTTTGGAGGAGAATTGATTCTGTAACAACCTTTCAGGATTGTTACATTTCAGGAGGGATTGGTGGAGTTTTTTGAGTTACTGGTCAAGGTGGTGGGGATCACTGCAAATTTTTTGGCCTCGGATTGAGAGGGAACGTGGGAGGGATCTTTTGATGTGGTAGGGTTGGCAACTCTCAAAGTGTAGGAACTGTTGAGTGTGGGTGGATATGGTGAAAGTATTGGTGGATAAGGTATTGGAGTTGGAAAGGATTATATTGACATCTAGGAAGTTGATGGAGGATTCAGAAATATTCCAGGTGAAGGAGACAGAGTAGTTGGAGTTGAGTTGATTGAGGAAGTGGGAGAGGGTATCATGTCCATGAGGCCATATGAGGAATATGTCGTCAATGAAACGGAGCCATATCAGGGGGATAGGGTTTGTTTGGAAAGGAAATCTTGTTCAAGGAGGCCCATGAATAGGTTTGCATAGGATGGTGCCATCCTGGTGCCCCTCGCTGTACCCTGGGTTTGAAGATAATATTCATCTTCAAACCTGAAAAAGCATTGCTTGTGAGCACCAGTTTGGCAAGGTTTGGCAAGGAGGGAGGTTGAAGGGGTGGAGGGTGTGGGTCGTGAGGAAAGGAAATGCTCAAGGGATTTAAAACCTTCAGAATGGGGGATGGAGGTGTAGAGGGAGGCTACATCAATGGTAACAAGGAGGAGTTGTTGATCAGTTGGAAGGGTTGTGTTTCTTAGAATATCTATGGAGTGGAAGTTGTCTTTGAGATGAAAGGGTAGGATTTGGGAATTTTTTTGTGGTTGGATTGGTGTCTGTTTTGGAGGAGAATTGATTCTGTAACAACCTTTCAGGATTGTTACATTTCAGGAGGGATTGGTGGAGTTTTTTGAGTTACTGGTCAAGGTGGTGGGGATCACTGCAAATTTTTTGGCCTCGGATTGAGAGGGAACGTGGGAGGGATCTTTTCATGTGGTAGGGTTGGCAACTCTCAAGGACTTTGTAGGAAACACTCTCAAAGTGTTTCCTACACTTTCATTCCAATTCAATTCTATAATTCCATTTTCTAACTTTATCCTACTTCATTTCGGATTTCTAATTTTAAATCTCCTCTTTTCTATCAATTCATAATCTACACCTTTCCTTATCCATAACCCACTCAAATTTGAAATCTTCCGCTTGTAACCCATAATGGCTATCAATTAATCAATCCGTGTCATGTTTATCCTGTTTCATTTTATATTATAAAACTTTAAAGTGTTTTCCGTTATGTGCTATATATATATATATATATATATATATATATATATATATATATATATTATATATATATATATATGAGAATAATTGTTTATTAGGCACAAAACTGAAAGGTCATAGCTCTAGCAAATCTGAGGTAAGGTAATCTGAATATCAGGAAATTGTCCAAGTATCTTTATTTTTAGTGGATACAATTACAAATCATATTAATATGATCGGGAAAGAACAACAGGCATGGCCCATAACTATTCTGTTTCCAAATTTTGATAATGAATAGCATGTCCGAAAAAACAGGTTGTTTTTAATAGTTGACCGAGCGAAGTGAGGTCTAAGATTCAAGTCGACGGTTTGGCATTTCTCTTAATGTTTAAATGTTTATATGTTGTGCATTTACGGCAAAACGCGGTAATAGATTCTCATGAAATTTGACAGGTATGTTCCTTTTTAAATTGCGCGTCGACGTATATACAAGGTTTTTGGAAATTTTGCATTTCAAGGATAATATAAAAGGAAAAAGGAGCCTCCTTCTTACGCCAATATTAGAGTAAAAATCAGACTATTCATCATAAATCAGCTGATAAGTGATTACACAGATGTGTGGAGAAGCCAGTCTATTGCTGTATTTCCATAAGGTTTATGGTTTCAATCAGGTACTTGTGGATGAGAATACTGCGTGAGGTCTACTGTTCACAGAACTACTAGTTTCAAGTAGTTCCAAAATTATCCACCAGGTTTAGTGGTAAACGCAGTACTTAAGCTGGGTTTGGGTAAATTTCAATTTGTCTAAATAACCTAAAAGATTATGTTCAATTATGTTTCAATGTGGGAGGTTTAGTTTATACTTTTTTATTCTTTCAAATGGCAACAAGATGATATTATTATGAATGTTTTGATTCTTGAATAATGAACACAAAATGAAAAGTTTTTTGATCAGCTGTTTTAGCGCACTTGAAATTTGGACAATCTGGATGTCAACAATGCTTGTTATCGTCGACTGCGGAAGTTGAAGTTAGAAGTCCTATCTTACTCGGAAAATCGAATCTGAATAGTTTTTAATATCTTATTTGTATTTCATCCAAATAAAATGATAGTATCTTATTGCAGAATATTTTATTTTATTTCTAGAAGCATAAACTGATTCCGTTTCATAAACCATTTTGTAAACACGTTCACATCAAATCATAATCAGCTGACTTCAAGGTTATTTTACAGCCCTAGGGCCGTGAAACTTTTACCGGCCTGTTCAGAAAACAATCATTTTCGGCCTCCATATGACGCACGAAAACCAGCTCATTACATCCAAGTGGGGCGAAAAATACTTTACTATACTATAATAATATGTGTTTGGGTGATCATAATATTATTATTATTATAAAACCTGAAAAATGTCGTACAAAAACACGTAAAAAATTAGTAGCCTTCGCCACCATCTTGGCACGCGCCGGAAATGACGCGACTCACTTCCGGTCACTCACGTGACCATCCTCAACAGCGGTTTTACTCCAGATACAAGTAGGACCGAAAGAAGGACTTTACAATGGATTACCTTTATTTCATTCTGTTGCTTAGCAATAGTGCTTTGGATCAAAGCCAAACTGTTTGCAATATTCTTCATGTCAGTTTGGTCCACTGAAAAACTGTGAATCTGTCCATTGGCCCTAAAAATAGAAGAGAGAAGTTTACATTAATTGAGAAAACTGAATAATTCATTCAACAGGTCTAGCTTAAATGTTATTGGATATGTGAACCTACAAAGTCTCAGATTGTTGAGACATTTTCAACTCTATAGTTATTTTTGTTTGTACATTCTAATGACAACAATCGAAAATACAGACAATCCAAACCTAGAAACTTACAAAATTATGCATTCGTAAGAAAGTTAATGCAAGTAACGAAGTGAAGTTCAAAGTAATGTCCAAGCATTTTTGAATAAATACAATTACCTTTCAGGATTTTCCATCTCTGGCTTGTTCAGTTGTTTCTCGGACATCATATTAGGAATTGAAGAAGACCAATTTGACTCACTTGGACTCATTTCCCTTGATGTCATATCCAATTGGTGGTTGACTCCAGTTGACATATTCAAATCTAGGTTGTTGACAGATTTCAAATCTATATTGCGGTTGTTGACACTTGTCAAGTCTATTTCAAGGTCGCTGACTCTGGAAAGTATTAGTTTGAAATTTGAAGATTTTAGAGACAAGTTAGATTTTACATAATATGATTCAAACCTATGTAAAATCCAGATTTGAAATACCTTTAAACCTCAACTTTATTTTAGAAGGATAAGAGTTTTTAGCAAATTTTCATCACGAATAGGTTATGATAAGAGCTATGGATTTGTTATGGTGACGTTCCGGTCTTGGCTGGCACTACCAGCTACAGTGACAAAATGACATGTATTGAAATGAGACTGCTTTTGGAGCAGTCTGGCAGTCGACATCTACACACAAGCACCGTCTGCTGCAAGCATTCAAAGGGTTTCTTTGATCCATGGCCAACAATTTTCTTTTATCAGTATGAAACGGAATGAGTTTTGCAGTCTACATCCACAGAGATCTCAACTGTTGAAACAATATTAAAAGAAAAATGCTTTTTCATTTTCGAAAGCATTGTTCTACCCCATTCAGCTTCAGAGGTGGCAATTATTGATCCAAAAACTTATTTCGACAGCCAGAATTAAAAACGACTACACTTTCAGAGCGATGGGCATAGCATTATCCTAACTAATATATATGGACGGCTTTATGCATAAAGGAACCAAGCGCCAGGTAACCCAAACTGAGTAAATTGACCTCAAAGTTTATGATGGGTCCTCAGTTCTAATTAAACATAAACAGTTTTAAATAAATGCTACATGATGAATAAGGTTATTTCACGTTTATTGATATAGTTTTTATTGACTACAGATTAAATTTAATAGTATAGTTTAGCAAAAAATGGTGCTTGGTTCCTTTATGCTCAATAGTCAATGCTACATGCTATATATGGAAGCGAATATTGGCTCTAAAGAAGCCCACTAGTTATTTAATTACTATTGATCCATTTTACAAATCATATCTTCTGTTACGCTTGCGCGACTTGCAGTCAGAACTGACTGTCAAGATTGGAACGTTAACTTCAGTTTCAACTAGCTCTGCAGATGTCTAATGTTTGTATTGAGATGTTCATGTAAACTTATAGGATGACTTTTACTTGATTTTTGTTCTTTTCATTTATCACCAAAAGCAGTCAATCAATTCCAAAAAAAACCGCCAATTATGCATGAGAAATAATTATTTTTACACTAAATTTTGAAAACTATATATTTTTGAGCCATTGATTGCTTATTAATAACTGATAATTACAAAAGTACAACTTACTGGAGCATTTCATCTGCTTCTGGATACTCTGAATACTCTGAACCTCTCTGAGGTTCTTGCGATGAAAATATTTCTTGGACTTCCCGGCTTGGACTGCTACCACCACTAGCAAATGCAACAACTCCTCCACATGGCTGTCAAAAATCATAAAGATCATTGTTGTGCAACAACAGTTTTTTTAAATCTCTTTCCTTGTAACTTTCTATGAAATATGGTATTTTGAGATTAGAGATCTCTGGCACCAAGAAATTGTGTAGTTGTTATAGATTGGTTCAAGAGGATAGTTTTGGAATAGAAAACGGACAGAGAAAATTTTTGATAACGAATAACAACTTCAATCAGGCGCGGATCCAGCAATCTGCCGGGGGACCCACCCCCGTTCGACTCCCCCCACCCGGAAAATGTTTGAAGTTTTCAATCGATAACAGCATTATTTTTTAATATTAATTACATTTTTGGATTTTTTTATTCAAATGCCAAGATACTTATTTCTGCTTCCTCTAAATTTTTCCCAAATCCCACGTGGAAAAATAAGGGGGGCGATCGCCCCCAAGATTGAAATCTTGGTAAAAAAGAATAATTATGGTTTAGAAAAAAATATATAGAGTGAGTCATAGGAAAAGTTATGAATCGATCACACTTACTAGTTATTTATTCATGGATATAATCATAAATCATATAAATATGATTGGGAAGGAACAACAGGCTTGGCCCAAAACTATTCCATTCCCAAATTTTGATAATGAATAACATGTCCAATATAGTATGTTATCGAAATAGTATCACACTTACTAAATCAGGTTTTGGCAAAGGAGTTGTTGAATTGGATAGCTTGTTGACAGTCTCGTGGAACGACGTTTCTTCTTCCATTTTCACAGATGGAATAGATCCAACCTGAAAGTCACGATAAAATAATTGAAGATGAGATACAAGAATGTATCACTGAGTTCAGAAAATGTATACGTTCTGTGTACAATAAATTATTCCAGTTCCAATCGTAAATTGTTCCATCACGTGACTGGTGCATAACTACCTGTTCCCATGGAACACCACTCAAGTTTTTGGCGCACACTTTTGAAATTAATTTCCACCAAAGAGTGTCGTAGAGTAACTGCGTAAATTAACAAAGGCCGCTGTAGTGTATTATAATAATTATTATTTCATCTAATAAATTAAGTTCATTATTTGAAGCAATAGTGCAAATTCAAATAAAGTAGCTGTTGCTGGTGCACGCAAATACTCTATGCTGGCTATAACAGATCAAAGAATAATAGGTACTAGGTTGGCTATGTTGTAAATGTAAACATTTTATTATTGTTATTGTTACTATTATTATGTTGTCAGGACAGGTTGATTTTTTATAATTGTTCAATAGACAATAGTTGAGCTGATATGGAAGGTTACCAATGAAGCTTGTTTTTCCTGGACATGCGCAGAGAAGCAAGCAGACTACAATTCAATCGACCAATGAGAGCTCTTCAAATGTGGTACTGCCACAATTTACCAGGCTTCGATTGTGGGGCAGGAATTTGTTACTGGTAACAAGTTTCTGGTACAGAATCTGTCAAACTTGTTCCCATGGGACGCGGAACTTTTTACTGGGTAAATTGTGAATCGGGCAATTTACCACCTTTCATGTACACAGAACGGGCCCAATATGAACACAGAGTTCAAGAATGTTATTAGAATATTATTTTAAAAAAGGGGGATTCTTTTCATAGGTTCAATTATGCTGTTCTATAGTTTTTTATAAATTTTGAACAATTAGAAGACATAGTTTCCAAAGATATAGCCTAGTTGCAATGAAATACGAACCAATTTGTAATCTTAACAAAATGAATGCGTAAATACATTATCAGCTAGTTTTAATATTCATTATTCTTTTTAGGTCTACTGATTAAGACACACATTATCAAGCCTATTCTTTATTTTATTGCAATACTACTAGCATTAACTCTTCAAGAGCCATTTTCAAGTGTAACTCAAATTGAAAATGACTCTTGAAGAGTTGAAACTAGAGTTGTTGCAATAAAATAAAGGGTAGTTGATAATTTTTTCATTGTTTTTTAAGGGTACTTGATAATTTTTTCATTGTTTTTATTAACATCTTGGCACAAATAAAATACAGTTGTTTACAGACATCTTGAACAGTTAGTACCATTAAACTATCCTTTGCAAGTGTTGAGTAATTTCAAATAGAATTGATCAAGTGAGCATTGGATGATGCATTGAGTTGAATTACCAAAGTGTTTGAGCTGGCGTCAAAGGCATCGGGGGTGATGAGGTTGATGTGCATGGGTGAGTGGTTGGGCATTGGCATTGAAGGCAGAGCCACTGCAGCTGCTGCCATTTCCACCGACACTTGCTCACCACCAATGCCCACGCCAACACCGTTCTCATCGTTCTCATTGTATCCTGAAAGCAATTTGTATTTTCATTTAAATTATTGAGGTTCAAGTTGGGGTTTTTTCTAACCAGTATATGATATTATTATCATGTGAGAAATTGTAAGCAGCGCTTAACTTGTATAATTGAAAGTTCCAGGGGGCCGTCCCCCCAAAAAAACTAAATTTCAACTTCTCAAAACTCGTTTTTAGTGATTTTAAAGCTCCTAGTTGTGTATTTTAACCATCATTTTCCCACATGTTCAATAAAACTACCTTCCTCCCTCTCCCTCTCAAAGGTACCGGTGCGTACCGTCACAAATTAAGCCCTGATTATAAGTGAGATAGCCTTATTTCATAAAAATTAATCGTACCTTTTTATTTCTTGATTGTTGAGCAGAATTTATGAAATAATGAGTAATGTTTATTAAATAGTCTTAACAAGGAGTTTAATTGCTTACCAAGTGAATTTTGTGACCCAGATCGACCATCAATTGATTTTTGACGTGTTTGGAAAAGAATGTTGCACTCTTGTAGAGACTTTGGTTGAACGAGATACATTTTTATGAGGACAGCTGACTGATTGTCCTGTTCCTGCTTGTCATCGTCTTCGTCGCCTGCAAAATGTTTCAAATACTAATTAGTAACGTTTGGTTATTATTTTATATGAATTGAACAAAAAATTATAGTGATGATTACTATGATATATCTTACATGGAACACTACTAGGAAGATAGAAAAAAAATTGAAGGTTGATTGATTGATTGATTGAAAAAATCTCATAGTTCACTCTTGGGGTGGTTTTTACCCTCCCTCAACCTCAAGTTTATGCTTCACATGCTTCACAATCTTTGCAAAGCTTATGAAGATATAGTGATGAATACTATTATATAAGTTGGTAAACCCAGCTGTTACATCAGCTTCACTATCCCTATCATTATAATTTGTTGATTTTACAGAAATAAACAGTTCGGTTTTAGAACCAAAACGAACCACATTACTTAACTGGTGCCGAAACCCTATTTGTTAATTTTGTTTCTTTTGTTTAACTTAGTTTCTATTTGTTAAAATTTGTTTGGTTTTTGGCTTCATTACTTCCTTTTATCATGGATGATGATGAAACTCTTCAATCAGCCTTTATGAATGTGCGATGTTTGATGGTCATGGTCAATTCAATTCATCAAGTCCAGGGCTCTTCTACCTTGCTACTTCCATCGGGAATAGCAAGAGAACCTCGAGTAAGGCTTGGGAAGGCCTAGCTCGACCCCGAGACGCCGATCCTGAGAGCCAGAAACACCCGGTACCCGAGGTCAGGGACCCGGTGACCAGCCGCGAGCCCAGTTCTGAGTCTCTTCTACCTTTCTACTTCCATCGGGAATAGCAAGAGGACTTCGAGTAAGGCTTGGGAACGCCTTTCTCGACCCCGGGACGCCAGACCTGATAGCCAGAAGCAGCCGGTGCCCGAGGTGAGGGACCCGGTGACCAGCCACGACGCCCGGTCCCAGGGCTCTTGTACCTAGCTAATTCCATCGGGAATAGCGAGAGGACAGCCAGTGACAATTAGGAACGCTTCTCCCGTCCCGTAGACCATATTCACGGAAGACACCAGATTATTCCTACTCCTATCACTCCCCGCCCAACCCTGTTAGGCAGTGCGAAAGCACGACCCCTCTTTCCTAAAAGAGGGAATCACTTCAACAAGGTACTCAAAGCCCTGTTCCAACCCCCGACTCGAACGAGGGTGGTTGACGGACACCACATAAGCCTCCCGTCCCCTGCTGCGGCCCACCCCAGACGCCGACTAGCCGACTGAGTCTAGCCGGCCCAGAGCGACACTGGGAATTCTAGTAGAAGAAGGTGCGGGCCAAAATCTACTCAGAAGATTGGCCCACGAACGTGGGGCTAAAGGTAGGAGGAGAAGAACAGCGATGAGTGCTGAAGAGAAGTGTAATTGCGGCGGAGAGGACAAGGAGACGCGAGAGGAAAGCAGCGATCAGGGAGTGTCCTGGATCTACAAACTCCATCGTAATGAAGCAGTGAAACTAGCAACATCGGCGGGGTTACCATCAACAGGTACGATGGCCGAGCTTAGGAAAATTCTAGTGGATCACCACAGGAGAACAGCAGGCGAATCCAGCAGTCCAAACCAGGCTAGCGATGGAGCTAGTGAGGGTTACCACGAGGCGGACGGAGCAACGTCACTGTGGCCTCCTATAGAGGAGGATCATCAGGAGTCTTCCAGACTCGAAAGATTACCCGAGGAGGCGTCACCAGCTTCAGATGGCGAATCCTGTCATTCATGGGTGTATCGCCTACGGAGCAGAGACGCCGTCGAATTGCTCTTAGAGACGCCGTCGAATCGCCCAACCGACGGCACCTGTTCTGAATTGAGGAGAGCATTAGCGGAACAGCGGCAACGTTTCCTCACAATGCTTCCACCACTTCCAAATGAGGAAGCTTTGCTACAGCCAACAACGCCGAGATCAATACCGGCTAATGCGGATACTGATACTCTGTATCATGCGAGACCTGCATTGGTGAGACCAGATGTAACACCAGCTCACCAGTACGTGCCTCGACACGTACCGAAGTCGCCTACCAGAGCTGCAGCACCTCACACTCCATTTATGGACCCAGGAACCGTGTGTGATAAAGTTCGGGGATGGAGGTTGTCCTATGATGGCAACGGAGACGCTCCTAGTTTTCTAGAGCGCCTCGAAGAATTACAACAAGCCTATGGGCTGACAGGGGAGCAGTTGTTCCCGGCGCTACCAGAAATGTTAGCGGGAAGGTGTTCCTTGTGGATGCGGAACCGGAGGAGGTTCTGGCATCACTGAAACGACTTTGTAAGAGACTTCGGGTCTCGTTACTATCCAGCGACCTACGAGGAGGACCTGGATACTCAAATCCTGGGTCGACGGCAACGTGAAGGCGAGGCCATCGACGACTACGTGGAGGAACTTCAGACCCTCATGAGGAGGAGAGGAGACTTCTCAATCAGCTGCAGAGGCTCTACAAGCTGTACATAAGGGAAGCCAAAGTTTATTCGGTTGACGATCTACATAAGCTAGCCAGACAATATGAGCGAATAAAGCTCGAAGAGAAGAGTGCACAACAGAGGCAACGAGCTGCGAAGCAGAAGGAGGTGCGTAAACCAGTAAAATCTCGTCCCGAACCTGATCCTACAACAACACAACGACTTGTGGAGTCAACTCCAGTGGGTCCTGTATGTTGGCAGTGGGTCACTGGAGGTCGGAGTGCCCTGAAGCTTCTCTCTGCTCAACATGCAGGAAGTCTCGTTCCAGTTGCACCTGTGAGAGAGACCAGAAAAGGTCTACGGATGAAGCGGCTGTGGTGAAAACCCGGAATCAACTCCAACTAGAGCCGGAATTGCAGTTCGACAACAGACTGTATACAACAGTCGAAGTAGCTGGCAACCAATATCGCCCTACACAGCAGGGTGCGGTCTTTGCCAATGGAACGGCAGCGCGGCTGTATGGAAAGGTGGAGATTAACCTGAAAGTCGGCCAAAAGGTGCTGCCCACAGTGATCACTATCATGGAAGGATTATCACCCGAATTTTTATTCGGCATGCAGTTTCTGGGGGAGCACAAGGTGAAGATCGACACTCGCACCCGTACCGTGGAGTGGGAGCCTCAACCCAGGGAAAAAGGTGAACCAACTATCCGGAAGAATGTGAGGGTCCGAGAGAGAGAGATGAAGTCCGGTGCAGCACAATAGAAACGCAAAGAGAGTGTCCGCAGCCCCAGGAGACACGTATCTTCATGCTGTACGTGTCCAAGACGTCTGGCTCAATGCACTAGTCGACACCGGGGCTGAGCTGTCCTATGTCTCTGGAGAGGCAGCACGACGGCTGAAGAAGTCTGGCGAATGCCGGATTAAAGCAATCAGTCATCAATCTATTTTGGTGACTGGAGAGAAGCTTCCCGTAGTGGAGGAGCTGAAGCTGACTGCCGAAGTGTGCAGTAGACGAGTATACTGGAGAGTGGCAGTGATCAACGAGTTAGAATCCGAAATGATTTTGGGATTAAGCCATTTGAAGGCGATTCGAGCAAAACTCGATTTAAGGCAGAGGAGGATGGTATTGCCTCCTGCCTTAGTGGAGCAGGTGATGACTGTGACTTCCGAAAAGGAGGAGTTCGAAAAATTCCTGGAGATGGAGCTGAAAAAATTCCAAGATGTGCCAGGTGCGACCCACCTCCTAGTATAGAATCAGGCTGAAAGAAGGAGCTGAACCGTTCCGTCAACGTCCGTATCCTCGTAATCCGCTTATGCAGGCGGGTTATAAACGAGGATGTCGACAGTATGTTCTCAACCAGCAGGTGATTGAGCCGAGTAGCAGCCCTTGCAGTTCACCAATTGTCTTGGTGAAAAAGGCTAAACGAAAAATGCGGTTTTGCATTGATTTCCGTCAGATTAATGCACTCACAGAACGAGATGCATACCCGTTGCCGAATATGACAGGTATCTTGGATCGATTGAGGAATGCTAAATAAATTTATTTAATCGACTTGAAGAGTGGATATTGGCAAGTGCCATTGGAGGAGCAGAGTAAACAGCTAACAGTGTTTACAGTTCCTGGAAAAGCCCCCATTCCAGTTCAGGATGATGCCGTTTGGTCGACACTCAGCGACACTCAGTGAAACTCGAAAGTTATAGAATACAATTGACAGGTGTAGCAGTGAAAGCAGTCAATTATCATTTTGTTGTTGCAGCTATTTACTGTCCTCCCAGATATTCCATCAGAAAAGATGAATATTTATCATTGCTTGATATGTTAGGAGACAAATTCATTTTTGGTGGAGATTTCAATGCAAAGCACGTGCATTGGGGATCGCGCTTAACAACACACAAGGGAAGACAGCTCTATGAAGCAATGAGAGAGATGAGGTGCGAAGCTCTTTCAACTGGTAAACCAACCTACTGGCCCACTGATACGAGGAAAATCCCAGATCTTATAGATTTTTTTCTGACAAAGAATATATCAGTAAATTATTTGCATTTAGAGGATAGTTTCGATCTAAATTCGGACCACTCACCCATCATTTTGACTCTCAGTGATTCAATTCTACAGAAGGAAAATGCTTGTCCTGCGCTAGTCAACAGCCACACGGATTGGGATGGTTTCCAAAAGATGCTGGATGAAAGAATAGAGTTGAACTTGCCATTAAGAAACGAAGAACAGATTGATCGGGAGTTAGAGAAATTTGTTACTGATATCCAACAGGCAGCATGGTGTAATACTCCACAATTCAGAAGAAGAACCACTGGAAATAATTACCCTGCGGAAATCAGAGAAATGATTGTGGAAAAACGAAGAGCAAGGAGATGGCAGCAATCACGTTCCCCTCAAGACAAAAGAGTTTTAAACAATCTAACTCAAGAACTAAGGAGAGAGATTCAATGTATCAAGAGTGAATCAATCAATAATTACTTGATAAACTTAACAGCAGAACGCAGTACAGACTACTCACTCTGGAAGGCAGCTAAAAAAATAAAAAACCCATTCATCAATCTCCTCCTCTCAGGAAGCAGAACAGACAATGGGCAAGGAGTAGTGATGGAAAGGCACAGACCTTTGCAGATCATCTTGTCAACGTTTTTAAACCAAACAACACAATTGAAGAAGACACTTTAGAAGCAGAGGAGAACATCTTACAACCAAATCAAGAAATAATGTGTGTCACAGTAGAAGAGGTGAAAAGAGAAATAAGAAATCTGAATAACAAAAAGACCCCTGGATTCGAAATGATAACTGGCTTAGTCCTCAAGCACCTACCAAGAAAAGCAATAGTAAAATTAACACACGTTTTGAATGCCTCTTTCAGACTCAAATCTGTACCAGGAATATGGAAAGTAGCAGAAGTTATAATGCTACTCAAGCCAGGTAAAGAGCCACATGAAGTATCATCATATAGGCCAATATCATTGCTACCTGTGCTTGCCAAGTTGTTTGAAAGGATCTAGGGATGGGTATCGAAAGACAAAACATCGATGTTTTGAACATCGATGTTTTTTTTCATCCTAACATCGATAAGTGAAAAACATCGAACAGTAAACATCGATGTTTTTGAACATCGATGTTTTTAAACATCGTTTATCGCCCTACGTTTTTATGGATGATACTATTAGTCCAGTCAATATAGACAAAAAAGGGGGTGTGCTTGCAATTTATATTGTAGTTCTGATTTTTTAATATATTATTTGGGTACATAAGAGAAGTGCAGAACCAATTTCTTCATGCAAGATTTCCTTGTGCTAGATACAAGATAGCCCAAAAACCTCGTATTTTCGGCTCATTTTCCAGTTTTCAGCTATTTCTGCCAAATCTCTCCCAGATTATATAATTCTGAAAAAAATGAGATCACTCGGAACTCTGTATCTCCAATGAGTACTTTGTTATAATTTTTCAAAAATGAGTAAAATTTGAAGAAAAAATCAATTCTGATGAATTTTAGTTTTTAATCAACAATATCTTCCGATTGTTACAATTTAGATGTATATTTCAAAATCCCCCTAGGCGTATTTTTGTGCTATACAATCTGAGATCAGGTAGAGCGCTCTATGTCATATAGATTTCCAGGTACGCCTGACAACAATGCTCCTTGTATTGTGGAAAACACCTCATTTTCAGCTTCAACCATCATCACCATCTACTTTGTCCTCACATTGATATTTCGCACAATGACATAAGTTCATGGGTAAGAATCACCCGTTAGATGCACTTAATTTCAGTATTTCCTAGTAGAGGCACGCCTCAGTAGAGGACACCTCAAGGATCAAAATTTCAAACACTTATAATTTACTTGCTCACACTTGCTTTACATGCTCAGATTTCATCTTACTACACTTAATTCTTCTCGGCTCGCCAAGGCGGTTCAAAATCATGCATCAACTGTCAAATTCGGTCAAAAAATAGAAAATTTATTGTTGAGTGTAGGTACTTCATATTCAATACATAAGAAATGGCCAATGTCTATATTCAAAGCAATGTATCTCGGTAACCCATTATTATAAAAATTATTACATGATCTTGAAATGTACAATAGAATTTTCTATTTCATCTGCTGTAAACAATTCATGAAAGAATATGTTCGTAAAGTGAGATTTGATTGTTGAAAAAAATCCGGAAATTGTAGATATTTTTCTCATATTAACGGTTTTGGCAGTTCTATGATAGCAAAAAGTGATTCAAGATGGATTTTAGGCAACTGAGCTCGTAGAGGATGAATTTATCTACAATTTGTAATCAACCGTAAGCTTCCATGATGTATCAGACTCGTTTTAGAAACTCTTGATCAACAGTAAAATTACGAAAAAATGTAAAAACTGAAATCGCCATTTTTAAAATCTTAACTTCCAAATTGTATTGGAATCGAAAGTATTATTTATCGGAGTGGGTAGAGGGGGACAATTTTCACATCCTCACTTGATTTGGAAATTTTTTCAGAAGTATTTCACAAGACATGCAGCTTTGAATATAGAAATTGGTCATTTTTTGTGTATTGGAATATGGGCTTAAGTACACTCAACAAATTTTTTTTCATTTTCGCCGAATTTGACTTATGATTCATGACTTTGGACCGCCTTGACGAGCGGAGAAGAATGAAGTGTAGTACGATGAAATCTGAGCATTGTGTCAAAAGTTATAAGTGTTTGAAATTTTGATCCTTGAGGTGTCCTTAAGCGCGACTCTCCACTAGGAAATACTGAAATGAAGTGTATCTTACGGGTGATTCTCATAGAACATAATCTCAAGAACTTATGTCGTTGTGCGAAATATCAATGTGAGGACAATGTAGTTGGTGATGATGCTTGAAGCTGAAAATTAGGTGTTTTTCACAATACAAGGAGCATTGTTGTCAGGTGTAACTGGAATATGAGATAGATCGCTATACCTGATCTCAGATTGTAGAGCACAAAAAGAGCTTCTAAAGTGACTACAATTTTATCTGGAGCTATTGTTCCAATATTTCAACAGTTACTAACTGGAATCACAGCAATTTTGGATTTGTGGTATTCAAGTAACAGTCTTTCGAATAATTGAAGTCAGGTTGTGACTAGAAAGATACATCAACTCCAGTTCACAAGATTTGTCATCTTCATGGTTTAGTCTTAAACCTCTCGGGATATCCTTGAGGATTCGGTCTTGAAATTTCACCCTAAGCTAATTTTAGCAATCATTGATACTCATATCGTATTCATTCAATACCTGATAGATTTTTTAGGAAATGAAAATGGATTAAGTTGTTTTATATGGATATCTGCACTCCTTACAATACGAGGACCTCTTTTCCAGAGCTAGATTAATTAGTGTTAAACACATGTTGAGGAAATAATTGTAGTAAGAAAAAACTCTTTCTTCCTAAGAAACGAAGAATCCGACCTCTTATTCAATTCTAAATAACTAACTATCTAACCTTGACACGGGCCACAGAAGTAATGTAAATCTTCAAGAGTATCCAACAGTCTCACATAAAAATACAGAGAGCCTGATTGAAAAATAAAAATAGCAGGAAATCAAAACTTATGCTAGATCTTCCACAACAGTGATCTATATTCACAAATAACACTAAACAGAATACTACACTATAATATAATATGATAGAGATAATGATTGTAATTCTGTTACTATTGCTTATTGCTCTCAAGATAATCCTCTTCACACAAAAAAAACTTGTATCAAATTAAAAAATTAGAATTGTTTTTACTTTTTAGTTGGGAAAAACATCGGATGACCGATGTCTAGGTAAAACCATCGATAAGTGAAAAACATCGAACAGTAAACATCGATGTTTGATGTTGAAACATCGATGTTTTTAAACATCGATGTATCGATACCCATCCCTAGATTTTACTGAGTAGGCTAACACCAATAATTGAGAGACAGCACATAATTCAAAATCACCAATTTGGCTTCAGAGTGAAACACTCAACAATAGACCAAGTGCATAGGATTGTGAATGTAATAGAGAAGAGCCTTGAAGAGAAAAAAGTTTGTTCAGCAGCTTTCCTTCATATAGGGCAAGCTTTTGATAAAGTGTGGCATGAAGGTCTTCTTTTCAAACTGAAAAAGTGCTACCAAAGCAATTTACAGATATATTAAAATCCTATCTGACTGACAGATACTTTAGAGTCAGGCATGAAAATTCATATTCTGATTTGAAGGAAATAAAAGCAGGAGTTCCTCAAGGAAGTGTTCTAGGACCATTTCTCTACCTACTCTATACCAGCGATATTCCCAGCCTTGATGAGAATACTACAGCAACATTTGCAGACGATACAGCCATATTATCAGTAGACACTAATATTCATATTGCAACAGAAAAACTACAGAGATCCATCAACAAAATTCAAGATTGGACTAGAAAGTGGAGGATGAAACTAAATGAAGCAAAGTCGATTCACATCAACTTCACCAATAAGAAGGACCTGCCCATACCTATAACAATTAACAACCAAGTTGTGCCATATGCCAATGATTCCAAGTATCTAGGTATGACCTTTGACGCAAAGCTTCGCTGGAAGGCCAATGTCAAGAAGAAGAGAGAGGAGCTTGGAATCAAATATAAGAAGCTGTATTGGCTGATTGGTAAAAACTCCAACTTACAAATCCAAAACAAAGTACTTCTGTACAAACAGATACTAAAGCCATTATGGACATATGGTATACAACTTTGGGGGTGTACCAAAGACAGCAACATCAATGTAATACAACGGTTCCAGAACCAGGTGCTGAGGAACATTGTGGATGCTCCTTGGTATGTCAGGAACAGCGATCTTCATAGAGACCTGCACGTCGACCTGGTGTCCACCGAGATCCAGAGGCATGCGGAGAGACACGAGGGGCGACTGCACCAACACGACAACGTTGAGGCGATCCAGCTGCTAGACAATGGAGGGTTGGTGCGGAGGCTCAAAAGGAGGAAACCGTATGAGCTAGTGTAGTGCTTGTTCAATTAGTGTCCAGTGAAAGAGCAGAGCAGTGATTGAGTGAATCTAGCTTCTATAGTACAGTCATAAGTGTACATATTAATTAAACAATCAATATCAGTAAGAATATCTAATGAGATATTCGCTGTTAACATTTTAAAGTAGTATGTTAGTTAGGGTAGAAAAAATTAGCTCATTAGTCTCTAGACTAGATAGATATAGTATTGACAATAAAAAAAAATTTAATCCTTGACCAATATAGAAGGCTCAACCAATGGGTTTTACCTTCACAAACAATATTCTTATCAATTTAAGTTAAAATAGAATAGCTTATTAGTCTTTAACTAGGTGCTATAAAAATCAAGAAAAAGAAAAAAAATCAGTTATAGTCTTTAAACTATATAATATTAGGAGAAAATTATAAGTCAGCCTATACTGAATAATATTTATCCATGAGGTAATGGTTTAAATAATTATTGAAGTCAGAGAATGAAGCTGGTGGTAGTTGCTTTAATCTGTGGTAATTAGGAAAATTACGATGCAGTAATTAACAGACGTTATTATACTGTAGGATATAAGTCAATTACGTTGCAATGGATTATCCATAGTAAATGAATAAATTGCGTTTGATTGTAAGTCATGATGCTCTACAGTCGTATTTTATTAGCTTCAACTATGATTCGATTTTTCTAATATTCTTTCAAAAATAAAACCTGAGGGCCAGTTATAAATCTAAATAAAATGTACATTATTTCAATTCAAACAATTCTATGTTGGTTCGAAAAATTTATTGTACTGTTAGTGAAGCAGTCGAAGTTCTATTGTACTATTGTTCTAATTGTGATTTAGTCACGTCTTGAAGATGAATCCAAGTTTCACACAGCCTATTGTTATGAGTGATTATTTTCCGTGGCTATATTTTCTCTCTAATATCGCAATTCTATTAAGAAAATTCAATAAGAGAACATTGTCATCATTTTATATTGAAATAAACAGTGAGAAATAGCACTAGTCCTATATTGTATCACTGCCAGTTTAATCTGAATTTCAGTACTACGTGACTGTTGAGCTGTCGTCGCTTATAAGATAAAGCAATCAACTTGTTTTGTCTAACCATCAGATTATTCTCGTGGGATCTTGAAGTTTCATTATATTCAGGTTGATAAATTCCAGATTATTCCTGTTTCCTCCAGTTTATTGAAACTTTTCTAGCTCACTTCTTTCAGTCTGTTGTTAGTTCTCAACTAGTTAACATCATGCCGCACCGCTTCAATCTGATCAGAATCCCTAGCTACTTGCACCACTAGCTTCCGGGAGTACCCCTGCCCCCGCCCATTCGCTTGACCGCCGCCGACCGTGGACGAGGCCTCGCCCTGGTTACTATTGGAGACAGGCCGACAGTAAAGAAAGTGACACATCAGTCATTTCGAGTCGCAAGTGTCCGCGCTCGGGTTGCCCGAGGGTCCGGGTCCGCCTTCCCGACGGACGTCGCACGTGGATGAAGCCTTGAAACCCTTTATTAGCCCGGCCATAGCAGTGCGCAAGCACGGCGAAATAAGGCAGTGCGAGAGCACGGCCACCCGCAGGGCGGAAGCCCGGCCATAGCAGTGCGCAAGCACGGCAAAGTAAGGCAGTGCGAGAGCACGGCCACCCGCAGGGCATAAGCCCGGCCATAGCAGTGCGAAAGCATGGCTCACAGTGCGAAAGCACGGCTTGCAGTGCAAAAGCATGGATCGCAGTGTGGAAACACGACAACCGGATTGCTAGCTTGTCCGAACGTTGTGTGCAAGCATGACACATCGGTCAGTGTGTGTCTGGTCGTCATCTTGCAGGCGCACCGCGGCATTGCGAAAGCATGGTTCGCAGGGCAGAAACCCGGCTATGTGTTCTGTGTTTCCCCATATGCTGCAGTGCGTGAGCACGGCTTTTTCCGGGTGGGGCGAAAATCCTTGCGCCTTGCTGTGACAGCCCACCAGCAGAGTGCAAGTTCTGTTTCCTAATGTCTAAGCAGGGGCCAGTTTCCTGCTAGTCAGTGGTTGTGGACACATCAGTATCAGTCTAGCCTTCGATGAGAGCGGTCGTGTCGATAGTGTCGTTTTAATCAATAACCGGCCGCTGCGCGATAAAATTTTCAGAACGAACTTTTACTAAATTAATCTATTATGGCAGAGTGTTTCAAGTGTAAATTGAGTTTCTCAGATAAAGAAATCGTGGTAGAGTGTAAAAATGGGTTTCACCCAGTGAGTACCAGATTAGAATCCATCGATAAGTTTAAAAAAATGAACTCACAAGCCAAAGCTGCATGGAAATGAGACAACTTCAAGCAGGATGAAAATACTTCAGGTCAGTCGGATAATCAATATAAACATTTCTCAGAAATAATAGAAAGTCTTCAAAGAGAAATAACTGATCTTAAAACCTCCTTCTACTCGAAATTGGACGAAGTCAACAAAACACTGGAAAATCTGAACACAAAAACTGATGAAATTAAAGAACACATCAACACTCTCACAGTCGAACATCATGCTTTGAAACAAAAGTACTTGAGAAAGAAAACTCGGAAACCAAAATGCATGTTCAGAAATTGGAAAATGAAATTCACGATCTTCAGCAGTATACCAGAAAGGATAATCTAGAAATCGTTGGTATTCCCGAAACCAAGCAGGAAAATCTACTGGTCGTCATGGAGGCTGTCGCAAAATCTATAAACGTGGATTTCAAGAAGGAAGACCTATCGATTGTCCACAGAATGCCAACCGCCAAAGGATCTTCTTCTATCGTGGCGAAATTCAGTTCCAGGAGTAAGAAAATTGAATGGATCGCCGCGGCAAGGAAAATGAAAGGCATCAAGTCCACCGATATATGCAACAAGCTACCCAGATCAGACGTCTATGTGAATGAACACCTCTCACCCTACTACAAACGATTACTAGGTAAAGCTAAAAGTCTAAAAATAAATAAAAAGCTTACTTTCGTCTGGGTTTGTGATTGTAAAATTTTTGTTAAAAAAAAGTGAACAATCTCGAACAAAAAGAATCATGAACGAAGAGGACTTGAACGAATATAATAATTAGATCGTCAATATGAATGTTTTCTTAATTTATTATTGCGCAGTGCATTGGTTTTATTTACTGTATTTTCCTATCAGGTTTCATATTATTTCCCTTATTTGAAATTTTGAACCTTATTTAAAATTTAAAATCTTGTCGTGTTTCACTTTTTTATTCTTCTATTTTCTTTTCTTTTGAGTTATTGATGAATAATGAGTATAGCTTTGATGAGGTGATCGATTTGGAGTGTTTTGATACAATTGAGAGTGATGATATTTTTAATTTTGAGCCCTATTTTCATATAGATGCAACAACAGATTCTATTGAAGCTTTTAATGTAATACATATGAATATACGGAGTTTGGGGAAAAATTTTGATGAGTTTGTATACGTCTTAGAAAACTGTAAAATAAATTACGATGTAATAATTCTAACGGAAACGTGGATGACTGATGATAAAATTTTTGATCACAGTTTAGGTGGCTATAGAGTTATAGATAAGCCGGGGCAACTAAACAGGAGTAACGGATTATGTATTTTTGTGAAAAATAGCATTGACGTAGATTATCTCAACTACGAAAATTCGGAGGCAGATATAATTCCGATTAGATTAAAAGCTTTCAACCACTTCATAACATTATTTGCAATTTACAGGTCTCCATCCTCTAATATCGAACTTTTTCTGAATGAGCTAGATGCAAGTCTGTCTGACATTCATGAAACAGAAAATATTCTTTTGATTGGAGATTTAAACATAGATATTTTGCGTAATAGTAATCTAGCAAATGAATATAGTAGCCTTATGCAGATGTATGGTCTAAGATCTCTTGTGAATAAGCCAAATAGAATTTCATGTGAAACAAAAACATGTATTGATCACATATTTTGGAGAAATGTAAATTTTAAAGAAGATAATGTAATAAGCTCTATACAGAAAACCTATATTACTGATCATTTCTGTACTACTTTTCACGTGAGAAATCCAAACACATTTTTTAAAGAAGTAAGAGAGGTCTTCACAGAAAAAAATAATTATAAGAAATTGATAGAAGGGCTACAAAAAGAAAGTTGGGGAAATGAAATTTCCTTCAATGATCAAAATATAGACTTAGATGATAAGATTGATAAATTTTGTAGTAAGTTAATAAGCAATATTAAATCAGCTAGTGAACAGATAAAAATAAAAAATAAAAATAGACCACTGAAAAAATGGATAACTCCGGGGCTGATAAGATCCATTAGAGAGCGTGATGAATTGCATAAAAACTAAACAGTCAGCCATTCAATATTGAATTACAATCTAGGTACAAAACATATAGAAATTTATTGAATAAACTTATAAGAAAAACTAAATTTGAGCATTACAAAACCATAATCTCTAATTCTAAAGGAAATAGTAAAAAAACTTGGAATTGCATAGAAGAAATTCTAGACATCCAACGTGCAAATAAACCGCCCAATATTGATCCAGATATTTTAAATGGTTATTTTGCTGGAGTGGGGAGAACTTATGCTGAAATAATCGATATTGTACAACACTCAGTGGATGCACAACGTTTACGTTGTTTAGCGGCGGACAGTCCACATTCATTCTTCATGCGTCCAACGAGCTCCGATGAGGTATTGGTTATCATCAGAAACTTGAAATCTGGCTCGTCCCCGGGGGTGGATGGACTGGGTATGTTTGAAGAATATTGCTGATATTATAGCGAAACCATTGTCAGTGTTATTCAACAAATGTTTTGAATTGGGTCATTTTCCTTCTCATTTCAAGATAGCAAAAATAGTTCCTCTATTCAAATAAGGTGACAGAAAGGCTCCCGAAAACTATCGCCCAATCAGTTTGATAAGCAATCTATCTAAAATATTTGAAAAACTTATAAAACGACGATTGATACCTTACCTATACCTTAATAAATATAAATTTTTAGCTGAGAATCAATTCGGTTTCCAAGAGGGCAAATCAACTGAGGATGCTATGACAAATTTAGTTCGGATAATAACAGATAACTTTCAGGGCAACAAAAAAACTTTAGCAGTATTCCTGGATTTAGCAAAAGCCTATGATACCATCCCTCACAGGTCCCTTCTGAATAAGTTGGAAAGTATAGGTTTTAGAGGAACAGTTCTAAAATTATTTGAAAGCTAATTGCAAAATAGATCTCAGGTACTCACTCTAAATGAAAAAACAAGTTTCATGATATTGACTGGGTTTGGCCTTCCCCAGGGTACAGTCCTCTCACCGATATTATTTTTGATATACATTAATGATCTCTTAAAAATAAATATTAATAACTGTACTACTATATCTTTTGCCGATGATACTGCCTTGGTTTTCACCGGACCAGATTGGAGGCATGTGGAGCGATTGACGGAATCGGGTCTGGCTATTGTGAAGTCATGGCTGGATCAACATTCATTAACTCTAAATGCAAAGAAAAGCGTTTACATGGCCTTCTCACCCTCAGTGAGATCAGCCCCCCGGGAAGGGTCACATACGGGTATTAAAATTCACTCCCCTGACTGCGCCTATTACGCATATCAACGGGTGAGGCACGAGGACTGTGGTTGCAGCTCGTTAGAAAAAGTGAATGTAATTAAATATTTAGGCGTTATGTTCGACTGTCATCTGAAGTGGAATGCTCACATTGATAGTCTGTGTAGAAGATTGAGACATGTCATATACAAGTTTCATAAGTTGAGTGGTCTCGGGGATGCGAATATAGTGAAATTGGTGTACTCGGCATATGCTCAGTCCATTTTTCAGTATGGAATCAGGGTGTGGGGTGGTGCCTTGGTTACGCACATGAACAAGATTCTCGTATTGCAAAGACATGTAATAAAAGCCGCTCTTGGCCGTCCCAGACGCTACCCAACAAATCTTTTGTTTGTTGAGTTCCCCGTGCTAACGGTAAAGCAGCTCTATATAAAAAATTTAATACTGTACCTGAATAAATGTAAAAATATATTTAAACCATACATGATGTCATACAACTTCCGAGCGCAACCGAAATATAAATTTATTATAAATAGAACTGACTTAAATGTTTGCCGAAGACAATTCACTTACATCAGCAATAAACTTATTAACTTGGTACCTCAACACTTTCTAGTAAAACATATAACTAAGTCATCCATAAGAAATATAGTTGAATGGATAAGATCTGTTAATGTATCTCACCTCTGTCATAATTGATCTCCTTATCTTTTGTCACCTCCATATAGATTTTTAGTTTTAATTCAAGTGTTTTTTCCTATAGCCATCTCTGTAATAAAGCACTCCTTTTGTTTATTATTTATATTCATTTTATTTATTTTTTTCGAAATTGATATATTTATTGAATGGTTTATTAATTTTGTGAGTTAAGATTTCTAAGATTGATACTCGTTGCAGCACACAAACCTCTGGTTCTGCTGGCAACGCCTATAAGCTAATTTTGAGAAGAATTATTATTTATTTCATGTTAATGTTTAAATTAAGTTTTTAATTGTGTTTTTGTTTTGAAAAAATTGTATTGTATTATGGCAAATAAATAATTTGAATTTGAAACACCGCGACGGCTTGAGTAAGAACTCAGTGGGAGGTGCTATCCACCTTTTATGTTTCTGTGTTGTGTTTCCCCATATCCTGCAGTGCGTGAGGACGGCTTTTCCGGGCGGGGCGAAAATCCTCGCGCCTTGCTGTGTGCAAACACAACCCACCAGCAGAGCGCAAGTTCTGTTTCCTAATGTCTAAGCAGGGGCCAGTTTCC
Organism: Nilaparvata lugens; assembly: GCF_014356525.2. Taxonomy (NCBI): domain Eukaryota; kingdom Metazoa; phylum Arthropoda; class Insecta; order Hemiptera; family Delphacidae; genus Nilaparvata; species Nilaparvata lugens. The sequence continues at coordinate 44,675,020 of NC_052506.1, forward strand.
TGCTAGTCATCGGTTGAGGACGGCTTGAGTAAGAACTCAGTTGGAAGTGCTTTTCACCTTTTGTGTTTCTGTGTTCTGTGTTTCCCTTATATCCTGCAGTGCATAAACATGGCGCTTGAACTGACACATCGGTCAGTGTGTGTCAGGTCGTCATCTTGCAGGCGCACCGCGGCAGTGCGAAAGCAAGGCTCGCAGGGTAGAAGCCCGGCTATGTGTTCTGTGTTTCCCCATATCCTGCAGTGCGTGAGCACGGCTTTTTCCGGGAGGGGCGAAAATCCTTGCGTCTAGCAGTGCAAGAGCATGGCGTTCCTGCAGTGCGTAAGCACGGCGCTCCCTAGCAGGGCGAAAATCCTCGCACCTAGCAGTGCGGAAGCACGGCTTTCCTATGCAGTGCGTAAGCACGGCGCTTCCGAGTGGGGCAAAAATCCCCACGCCTAGCAATGCGAAAGCACGGCGCTCCCCAGCGGGGCGCAAATCCTCGCATCTAGCAGTGCGAGAGCACGACGTTCCTTCTGTGTGTAAGCACGGCGCTTCCGAGTGGGGCAAAAATCCCCACGCCTAGCAATGCGAAAGCACGGCGCTCCCCAGCGGGGCGCAAATCCTCGCATCTAGCAGTGCGAGAGCACGACGTTCCTTCTGTGTGTAAGCACGGCGCTTCCGAGCGGGGCAAAAATCCCCGCGCCTAGCAGTGCGAAAGCACGGCGCTCTCTAGCAGGGCGAAAACCCTCGCGCATAGCAGTACGGAAGCATGGCGCATCTAAGCAGTGTAGAAGCACCGCATACCTACGCAGTGCGGAAGCAAGGTGCGACTCAGCGGTTCCACTCCAATAGGATCGAGCCGGGAACATGGCCAGACATCCTACTGCTATTCTCCTTGACGATGCAGCTGCATTGTCACTGGTTGGTGACGACCCAACCTGGCACCCACACGATAGTACAGTATCACATGACCATCAGAGATGTGACAGCATGTACCCGGTGCTTGGGGACATATGTCCATTACATACCCTTCTCATCCTCACCTCCCCCTTTTCCATCCCATTTCTTCCCCCCCCCCTCATTCACTTAGTAGGAACAGTGTGTCACGATGTATATCGTGTACAGTGGCCTGGCTATAGTTAAGGATTGGTTAGACGAGAATCTAGTATCTATTAATGTTGCCAAGACTGTTGCCATCCCATTTTCCCTGACATCTGCTGGTTGTTTGACTGATGTTGACAACTGCAGAATTGTTATTCATGAAACTGGCTGTAATCGTTGTGCATGTACATGTGGACAACTGGAGTTTCAGGAGAATGTTAAGTACTTAGGTATCATGATAGATAAGCACTTGCGTTGGGGGAGTCATGTGGCATATTTGTGCTCCAGACTGAGAAAATTGATTTATAAATTTGTTCAGTTGAGAAATATGTTGCCTCTACACCAACTGAGAATGGTATTCTTAGCCTTAATACAGTCCATTGTGAGCTATGGAATCATTGGCTGGGGAAACTGTGGGGCTTCTATTATGCAGCCACTAATTCTATTACACAAAAAAATTATAAAAATCTGTCTTAAAAAACCAATAAGATACCCTTCTGAATATATATACAGAGAATTTCTGGTATTTAGTATACCACATCTTTTTGAATTTGAATTATTGAAGTATATTTATTTGAGACCACATACTTTTCCTTTATCTGCGGTACACATGTATGGTACACGAAGACAACTTAGAGAACCCCTTGAGGAGCCCCGTCTCAGGACTACTGCAGCTGAATATCATGCTTTTTCCAGTGGGCCCCGTTTATTCAATCAACTTCCTCTATCAATAGTCTCTGCACCAAGCTTCTCTATATTCAAAAATGGTGTCCGTTGTTTCTTTGAACTGAGGCAAAATTGAAAATGGATGTATAGGCCTAAGGCCTTTATGTTTACTTATGTCTCTCTCTTTTTCATCCTAAATGTTTCATTAAGGTAGAATTGAGGATTAAGTGCATGAGAGTCTTTTCTTTGTTGCTTTTTATTCTTTCTATGCATTCTGTTTATCATTATCATAATTATCATTATTTTGTTTTTATATACCAGTTTCATTTAATTTTCAGTGACTCTGAAAGAAAAATTTTAATATAATATGGTAATGAAGAAAATTATTTTATTCATTCTCTTCTATAAGATTAGATTAGATATGGATAGGTATGATTTTGTTTATACCAAAATAGATTGTGAATTTAGTTTTGTTGAAAGAGTTCTTTGTTGATTAAAAATTATTTTTCTTGTTCCGTTTTGTTAAATATCGGTACAAATGTTTACAATATTCATAACAAATAGTGTAAAAGTATAACAAAATTGATTCAGTTCATTTTAGTTTTGTTGGAGGATTTTTTAGTTTATTTTGTTGTAATTAGTTTTTGTTTAGTTGAATGATATTCCGGTTTGTTTGAATGTGTTCTGGTTTATTGTACTGTAGTCCAAGATAAAATTATTATGTTAAGCGACTCATCCCTCAGCACAAGCATTATGCTTAAAGAGGGATGAACCATTAATATTTCTTCAAGGGCACTTACCTTTCATTATTATTATCATTCATTATTATATCCTATTTTATTTTATTTTTCAAATATTGTATTATTTTGTTTATTTTATCTACACATAGGGTTCTGTTTATCTATTATTTTATTATTGAATGTTTAATGATTGTGAAATGCGTTTTGTTCTTGAATGTGATTGTAATGTAATTTATTTATTTTTATTGGTTGAATAAAGCATTTATTATTATTATTATTATTATTATATCATAACTAATGAGGTAAATTGATTTTAGAGCTAGTTTTGACGACACTCGGTAATCTCATTATAAGATCTTGTTGTACAACAAGCGATGCAGGCACTGAGCTACTGCTCAACTATGCCACGTACCCTTATCTTCTCCCACTCGGCTGCCAAGGGAGGCTCGCTGAGTAGCAGAGAAGGGCAGTCTAGTACGGGCAGTCGGTCGAGAACTATTGAAGGAAGCAGCACGCGGCCAGAGAGTGAGTGCAGCTCGTGACCAGAGTCTACTCTTACTCCTTCGACTACTTCGAATTGCGCCTTCTATTAACTGGAGTTAATAGAAGACGATGGAGGCTCCAAGATACAACACTCGCAGGAAGGCGAGTATTGTACGACCACTTCTGCGACTTCTAGCAGCCAGCCTGCCTGATTCGACCAGTGGCAACAAGTTGGGTTCTGGGCTAAAACCTGACTGGACCCAGGAACATCACGAAGAGGACCTCGAGTAAGGCTTGAGAAGGCCTTTCTCGACCCCGAGACATCAATCCTGGCCGAATAGACAGCCGGTGACCGAGCTGTTGGACTCGGTGACCGCCAGTGACGCCCGGTTCCAGGGCTCTTCTATCTTGCTAATTCCATCGGGAATAGCAAGAGGACCTCGAGTAAGGCTTGGGAAGGCCTTTCTCGACCCCGAGACACCAATCCTGGCCGCAGGAGACAGCTGGTTCCCGAGGTGAGGGACCCGGTGACCAGCCGTGACCCCCGGTTCCAGGGCTCTTCTATCTTGCTAATTCCATCGAGAATAGCAGGAGAACCTCGAGTAAGGCTTGGGAAGGCCTTGCTCGACCCCAAAACGCCGAACCTGAGAGCCAGAAACACCCGTTACCCGAGGTGAGGGACCCGGTGACCAGCCGCGACGCCCAGTTCCAAGGCTCTTCTACCTAGCTACTTCCATCGGGAATAGCAAGAGGACCTCGAGTAAGGCTTGGGAACGCCTTTCTCGACCCCCAGTCGCCAGTCCTGATAGCCAGAAACAGCCGGTGCCCGAGGTGAGGGACCCGGTGACCAGCCACGACGCCCGGTCCCAGGGCTCTTGTACCTTGCTAATTCCATCGGGAATAGCGAGAGGACATGTGTTGACCCTCCGGTCCGGTAAACCTCACCTGAGCCCTTGTGTACCTGATTTGCATCATAACACAAAAACGGCTCAGGGTCCGTAGCACCACTGCCAATCGTCAGGAGGGCATCATTGAGGAGTTTAGCCTGGACGCCAATGGAGAGACAAAAGAGACAAAAGTCCTCACGCATACGACCCAATCTCTCACAGAATCGCACGAACAACTTACACGCCTGCACACTACACACCATACACTCAGACACAAAGCGACACCCAATCCTCTCATACTCTAACACGAATGCCGTCCGGACGACCTCATACCTTGCACACTCAAACATAACATGAACACCGGACTCATTGACACCACATTCAGGGCAGAGTGGACTCTCCCGCCTCCCCCACCGGTACAGAATATCGGCGAAGTTCCCATGCCCGGTCAAATACTGCACGGTATAATGTGTCCAGTCATAAAACCGGACACGGACCCTCCGACGCACATCTGGGAAGAAGGCAAAGGTCTGCCACCCAAACTGCCCATTCTCCCAGTCATGTTGCCAACAGTCCAGCGCCTCATGGTATGCTTCATACTTTGCAGCCCTACGATCCATACCGCCCATACGAAGGCCACATTCACGCACTCTCATTCTGCACAAAACACTCAAGGGAAAAACACAAGCAATCACACACAACGAGGGGCCACTTGCAGTCCTATACGCCCTGGTCACACTCTTCAAACATTTCCTCTGCACACCATTCAGTCGACATAGAACTCGATCACTCAAACCATTCGCCCATACCTCGCAGCCATACATACACATCGACTCAATCACACCCCTATAGACAACTCGAAGAGCATCACCCTTGTAGCCCCAGTCACGCCTCGCAACCACTCCACAGCGCGAGAAAACCCGAAGACACCTCTCCTCCAGTCTGGCAATGTTGCCCTCCATTCGCAGGTCCTCCCCAAGGGTGATTCCCAGATAAACACATTCACTCACAGTATGAGAGTTAGCGAGAGGACAGCCAGTGACAATTGGGAACGCTTCTCCCGTCCCGTAAAGCATAATCACGGAAGACACCAGAATATTCCTACTCCTATCTCTCCCCGCCCAACCCTGTTAGGCAGTGCGAAAGCACGGCCCCTCTTTCCTAAAAGAGGGAATCACTTCAACAAGGTACTCAAGGCCCTGTTCCAACCCCCGACTCAAACGAGGGTGGTTCGGCCCCTGCTGCGGCCCACCCCAGACGCCGACTGAGTCTAGCCGGCCCAGAGCGACACTGGGAATTCTAGTAGAAGAAGGTGTGGGCCAAAATCTACTCAGAATACAACTTACGACAGAAAAGTACCACAGGCTAACTTACACTTAAAACAGTTCCAATTATAATTTGCACTATCTTCAATTAAAAAAAAATAATTCCAATTATGGGAAAAAATGTATTTTGAATAAGAATTCAAATATATCAAATTGAAGTTTGTGAAAAAATTATTCTAATTCCATCAAAGAGCTAACCATCACTGCTGACCACATTTTCTCCACATTTTTTAGCATTATCTAAATGCTATTGATGCAACCCTACCGACCAAAGTTTGATGTGACTATCAAACCTCAAGTGATAAAGACTGAGCAAGCCTGAGGGTTGCTCAGTTTTGTTAAAATATCTTAATAGATTCTTAGCCATTTGAAGCAACCATCTTTATTTACGTAGATAACAAACTAAACTTGCTAAACAACTTATTATATTATCAAACAGTTATCATGTGATTAAGTAACATCACATGATATACAAACATCTTCCCCTTTTACTTTCTCAAACATTTTCTTTTCCAATCTTTCCTTTGATTTCATCTTCTTCTTAAAAACCTCTCATTTCTTCTTAATATTCTTCCGCTTATTGGACTTCACCACATAGGACCGTGGGGCATCAGCTTCATTAATAACTACTCCAGGCTCCCACAATTTTGTTCTCCAATCTTGGATATAAATGGACTGATTTTTTTTGAAATAAGAAACACGTATCCGTGACTGCTTATCGTCTTTCAGTTGAAATTTATGGTTCTTCATTTGCACTGCTATTTCTTTCCGAGGAAGTTGATGAAGTTTCAAACTATCTTGAGGATAAGGGAACTTTGTTCTTATCATTCGACCAAACATTAACTGAGCAGGAGAATAATTGAGACCCGCAACACAATTATTCCGATAGTTAAGCAAACTCAAGTTTAAATCAGTTTTGCTTTCAGCACACTTTCTTTGCTATGTCCACCCCCTTTTCAGCTAAGCCGTTAGACTGAGAATAACGAGGACTTATTGTAATAATTTTAAAATCCCACTCCTTTGCGAACTTTATCATTTCTTGGGAGCCAAACGGGTTATTATCAGCTATTATAATCTGCGGAATTCCAAACCTGCCAAATAACTGGGATAAAATAGATTTAACAGCCGAACTTGTCTTACTGTTCATTTTTGTTATTTCAAGCCACCTTGAATAATAATCCACAACTATGAGATAAGCTATTCCTTTTACTTCAGCTATATCCACTCCAATTTTTAAAAATGGAAAATCGGGTATTTCATGAGAAAGCATTGGACTTCTTACATTGGACCTTCTATATTTTTGGCAAAGCAAGCAGGATTCAGCCAGATTTTTTATGTTTGCTCTTATTCCTGGCCAATAATAGAATTTTGAGGCAATGCTGTTTATTTTTGTTTCTCCTAAGTGCGTTTCATGGAGCCTCTTCAAAATAAAATCTCTAAAATTCTTGGGTATAATAATTCTTGAATTATAATACAATAGACCCTTGCTATATTGTATTTCATTTCTTATTTTGAAAAAATGCCTTAGTTCTCCTCCATCAGCAATATTATTAAGCCAGCCATTTTCACAATAATCTATAACTTTCCGAAGAACATCATCATTCTGTGTTTCTTTTACAAATTCATTCAAGCGTTTCTCTGAAAAAATCAACTTCACCATTTTCAGTAACACAATGAACCATATCGGGTCCGTATCACAGAGACAAGTTCTCACAGAGACAAGTAGTGTTTTTGAACGATATTAGTGTCACAGAGACAAGTTTCATAGGAACAAGTATTTTTATAAATGGCAGTCTCATAGGAACAAGTTCCCACAGAGACAAGGTGAGTCTCACAGAGACAAGGTGAGTCTCACAGAGACAAGGTCAGTCTCACTGGAACAAGTAGTGTCACTGGAACAAGAAGAGGGGTAGAGTCCCATTCGAACAAGTGGAGTGTCACAGAGACAAGGTCAGTCTCACAGGAACAAGGTTGGTGTGGTGTGTTGCCTACACACGAAGATGAAGGCATTCCATTCCCTCTAATAAATTGGATGTCATCTGTTTTTTAATATATATATACATATATATTATGGTGACATGAATAGAATAGAATGACTGCCTTTATTTTTCTTAGAGAGCGAAGTTAGGGCGCAGTCGACTCTCTCTTACACTCAACTCTCTTATCAAGTATTATAACAATACAAAAAAAATAATACAAATAATATGATTAAAAACAAACAATAGTTAAGTTATCTACTTATTTTAAAAAAAATAACAAATTCTAAATTATTGAAAAGAAAGAGCAAAAAATGACATTGAAAATAATACATAACAATGCTGAATAATAGTATTTTCTGATACTTCATCACTTTAGTAAAAAATAAGACACTACAGAATACAATACAGTAGGCCTACATAGCAACTGAAGTATTTGCTATACATTTCATTTCCTACTTATTATCACTATGTAAATCTCGAAGTGGATAAGTAAATTACATTATGATTTATTTAAATAGTAAAATAGAATCTTCCTTCAATCAACAAACAACGTGACAAACAACGCTCCTTCAATCCACGTGACATACATATGTAAATAATGTGGTGACATCATTTGATGCCAGCTTTAAACGTTTCTCCTGTGGGAGAAAAAATGATGAATTTAGTGGACTGTTTAGTGTATCCTAGACATTTAGATTCAAATCTATATAGCATTTGATTCCCCTTTTCATCCAGGATATTTGTGGTTTCTTAAAATTTCGATTTATTGACCGAGCGAAGTGAGTTCTAAGATTCAAGTCGACGGCTTTGCATTTCTCTTTATGTTTATATGTTCCGCAATTACGGCGAAACGCAGCAATAGATTACCATGAAATTTGACAGGTATATTTCTTTTTAAATTGTGCCTTGATGTATATATACAAGGTTTTTTTTGGAAATCTTGCATTTCAAGGTTAATACAATAGGTAAAGTCTCCTTCGAACGCCAATATTACAGTAAAAATCAAAATAGAATCAACCATAATAATTCAGCTGTTGAGTGAATTTTTAATTGCATGCAATAACGCATGCAATTAATAACGGAAAGAAAACATAGTATTTTTTCTCGAAATCTGCTTTCAACTCGGGCTGACCTGTTGCCAGTGTGTTGAAGGAGATTAGCTTTTGATGTTAGCATATTTTTGTTACACTAACCCCAACAGCCATTAGCCGTTTCCACACCGATATCTTGCCGACACAACATACAAACAGGATTTACTCTTATGGACAGTATGAGACGAGGCTGTGTTTTATAACTGCGAGGTCTACTGTTCATAGAACTACTAGTTCAGGATTAAAATGTCGTTTTACCAAAATCATCAAATATTTAATAATTCAATACAATGATACATGTACAAATGTAAAGCTGACTAGCACCGAGGTAGAATCAATTTAATCTTAAATAATTTGAAATATATTTCAAGTTGTTAGGCTTCATTTATTCATTGAACACCTATTTTATCATTATGGGTTATCAGAACCTATTAGAATTAGGTAGATTGCCTTTAATGAATAAATTGAGTTCCATGTAAATGTATTATTTCTACCAAACTCCAAAATAACTATTTCAATGTGACTTTTAATTGTTCAGTCAATATCAAATAATTTTGATACTGCAGTAACTTATACATAAGTGATATCAATGTAAGAAGGAACAGATTATATAATTCTAGATGAATGAAACAATATTGGAAATATATTATCCAACGGTATTTGAATACACCCCTGACTGTTACTGTATGGGAGTACCACCAGTAATTTATAAGTATTCAATTCGTCAAAAGAGTGGTTATAGATAAAATAGTGTATTCAACGGTTATAATCTTCTCCTATCTATATTTTTTCTTATTATTATTGTTCATCTTCTTCCTCTTCTTCCTTCTTCTTCTTCTTCTTCTTCTTCTTCTTCTTCTTCTTCTTCTTCTTCTTCTGTCTCATTTTTCTATTATCTTCTTCTTCTTGCTTGTTCTTCTCCTCCTCCTGTCGTCTTCTTCTTCTTCTTCTTCTTTTTCTTCTTCCTCTAGCTTGTCCGGCAAGGACTGATTCGTTTTTGTATTATGGAGTCCCTTTTGTATAAGTTTTGTACCAAAAACAATAACAGGGATATTTCCAGGGCTCTAGAGAATAATGATACTAATTCCCTCTGTCCTTTTGCTAAGTTGAAACGTGTAGCAACGTGAGTTGAAATGTATAAGTTGACCTAAATTTTTAAAGGCTGATCTTCGAATTGATAAAATGATAGAAACATGATCACAAGCAAATCCCTAAGAACATAATGGAGATGGAGACTATTCCTTTTAACATAATCATGTTTCCTCATCATTATGACCATCCTCAAATGATACGTGTCGATCCATTCGGCGTATTCACGCCGATCCATTTCATCTAGAAATACCATCATCCTGAATATTATGGTAACAATGAAGTGTGTGCAGAAAATCTCACTGACAATGACTGTACAACTGTGAGATTAACTATTCTTAGTCAAGGACTCTAAAAGACTCTCTGTTGTGAGGCCGGGTGACATAATTATTCTCGAGTGACGTTTTCATGTGAAAATTTAGATTTTTCTCCCCTCACAGGTTTTTACCTTGAGCATTATTGTTCTAAAAAAATTGTGTATCATTTTGTTTTTATATGTATGTAAATAATGTGTGTGTAAGTTGAACAATAACAAATTTGAATAATCAAGATTGATATCCAGTTCTTCAAACTGAAAATAGATGCAGACGTGGATAACAAAAAGAATTAGACATACAGTACTCCTCATATGCAGTTTCACAATTCTGTAGACAAAGTTTGAATAAATCAATAGAACAGTTAATTTCAATAGTGCCATGTACTATGAAAAAAAATCAAAATGGTACTGGCTCAGTAGAACAAGTAGAATAGCATAGTACAGTCGAACCTCTGTATAACGAAGTCGATTATCCCGAGAAAAAATTCGTTGCAGAGAGGTATTCGTTATTGAGAGGTTCTGTCAAGAAAACTGCCACGATCCTATGTATCTTATAATATCGTATCACGGCGGTAAATAAATGAATATGGTACATCGAACATATCATCGCGAACTTAGGTAGGGTACTTATTAGGCCAATATTAATATGGAAATTTGAAAATTCATGCTGTTTGAAAAAAAAACATGTTTTTTGAATAATTATAGAATGTAATAAGTAAACTCACCAATTTATTTTGAGAAAGCTTGATTTGTACTATTAGTGGAGTTTAATCAAAGTACATACTCTGTAGCAATATCTTTCAACTCTTTACACTACTATTAGATGGAACGCAAAATACGGTTATTTTGTCAATAACTCCACTATAAATATCAACTTTCCTATTTTTTAATGTTTCATATTTGAAAAAGTGAGTAATTTTCGGTTCAATTTTGCATTTGAATAAAAAATCATGTTCGATAAACGACTCACATCTATTCAAACAGTCAGACATGTCTGGTACACTATTTTTTCAGTTTTAATCCTAGCCTGATAATTTTGAAAGCCTCTAGAACTTCTTGATCTGACGGATTCTTCTCCACAGGTTCGTCACAGCTATCATCATCATAGTCAGTTCAAAGAATTGAAATGTATGACAAAAGCAAGAATGGGGAAGTCCAGTCGTTCACCTGCCTGGTCTACAACAATGACAAGTTCTTGGAATTCAATATCCAGTAACTTGCATTCAATTTCCGACGTGTGTTTCACCCTCTATTAACTGTCTACTACCCTAACTTCTTCCTACCTGAGTTGCCATTATAATAATAATAATAATAATTTATTTCTCGTAAAAAAGAAAAATCACAATTACAATTTCAAATGAAAACATATAACATAACAGTATGAAGAAACATTTCAATTTTCAATGAAATTATATAACAAAATAATCATACAATTGCTTCCTTATCAGAGAAATTAGGTACTCCCGAGGATTACTTTATGGGAGTTACCAGCAAATAGTTTTAGTCATTTAGAAAAATTATAAACCTATAAATAATAATTACTACATCCCTGTCGCGAAGAAAACTGTTAGGTACTAGAATCAACAAAACTTGTCTTCTCTATTTAAAAACAAACAATATAATTACTCTTCCACTTATATCCATTCATCATAAGGTGAAAAATTCAACTTAACGTATCCCTTGCCATCTATCTATTCTAGAGCAATCTTAGGGCACTTAATCACTTATATCTACACTCTCCAACTTGGGTTGTTTTACCTTGAATAATAATATCTATTTACATCACAAACAGAAACAAATACCTACTAAGCTTGGATTTGAATATTTCACACATTGAATAGATTTCTTTAAATGACCTGTAACTATACTTCTATTGCAATATTATTAAGTTTTTATCTGAGATCTCTAAACCACACTTCAACATCCTGCTTTTCCAATAACCAATTCTTCAGAAAAAACTTGAAACATCTCGGATTTTTTTGCTGCCTTATGCTAATTGGAATTTCATTGTATACTTTTGGGGCTATAAATAAATAAAAACGTTTAAAGATTTCTTTGTGTGGTCTTGGTCTGGTTAAATTACTTGCGGATCGGAGATAATATTCGCGGTTAGCAACGTTCACTTGTCCACTTCTAAAAAAGAAAATTGACAATACTTTTAAGAGATACAGATACCTTAGTGGTAGAAATCCCCATTTTCTGAAAATTGGCAAAGAGCTAAATAATCTTGGTTTTTTGTCTATGGTCCTCAATATGTATTTTTGCCCGGTGACAAGAGGTTTAATGTTATTAAAATAAGCTCCTCCCCATGCCGCTATTCCATATTGTAGTCTACTGTTTACGAGTGCATAGTACAGCGATTCCATGACATATTCGGGGCATAAATTTCTTATATAGTAAAATTTTCTGCATACACACGTAAGTTCCCTCTTCAATTTAATTATTTGTTGGTTCCAAGTAAGCTTGGAATCAATTATAATACCTAGATATTTAACTTGGGGTGCTTCTGAAATCTTTTCACAGGTGCAGTTTATTGGACTATCACATTCATTTGAATGAAATGATATATTCATTAAATCATTTCCTTCAGGCCTCAGCTTGTGGACAATTATGTGGGATTTACTGGCATTCAATTCTAGGGCGTTCACCTGCAGCCATAAATTCAATTTCTTTAAATCTTCACTAATCATCTGAGCCAACTGACCCCTATCATCTGCACTGTAACTCAGTGCTGTGTCGTCGGCAAAGGCTGTGACAGATCCCTCAAAGTTGCCGTTACAAAGATCATTAACATACACAAGGAACAGCTCAGCTGATAGACCGGACCCCTGAGGCAGACCTACCCCTGTATCTATAAGTTTTAGCTCGCTTAGCGAATCCCCAATCCTTACCTGTTGTGACCTATTACTTAGAAAGCTTTTAAACCAATTATTACATACACCTCTAACTCCTGAGTCTTGCAATTTTCCCAACAATATATCGTGATTCACAGTATCATACGCTTTTCGGATATCCAAATAGAGGCCGGCACATTTCTTATTATTGTTTATTCCATTATATATTTCAGAGATAAATTTAAGCATGGCGTCCTCTGTACTTAGTCCTTTTTGAAACCCGAATTGATTTTTGCTGAAAAAACTGTGTTTGGTTAGAAAGCTTACTAATCTTATCCTGACAACTTTCTCTAGGATTTTTGCAAATACTGAGAGAAGAGCGATAGGTCGGTAGTTTTTTGGATTTTCTTTATCCCCAGATTTGAAAATTGGTACTACAATTGCATTTTTTAATTTTTTTGGATACACACCAGTCTCCAAACTGAGGTTATATATGTGAGCAAGGGTGCTAGAGATCGATTTTATTACATTTTTAATTAGCTCAATTCTTATATTATCATAGCCTGGAGATTTTCTGGATTTCATTGAGAGTACAATTCCTTCTATCTCTAAATTAGTTATTGGTGTGAAAAACATTGAATGGTAATGGTGAATTGGTTTGTCAAAAAGCATTTTATAACTGTTATAATCGTTGATATTTAGCTTTTTTGTATTCTTAGCGCTGTATATACTGATAAAGTGATTATTAAGCTCATTTGCAATTAGATTCTCGTTTAGGAGAGTCTCTCCATTTGTTGCTCTCATTTTTTTAACTGGCTCTCTCCTGTTATTTTCTCCTAATAGCGTATTCACTACTTTCCAAGTCTCCTTAGAGTTTCCCCTCAAATTGTTTAGTCTCGCGAAAATATTTATTTTTGGATTCCTGTATTTCTTTCTTGAGTTTATCCCTGTACCTTTTATAATAATTTAGCAAGTTCTCGTAATATGGTTGTTTTGTGGTTTTTTTGTAGAAGCAATTTTTAACTGTTATTCGGTTTAGCAAGTGAGTTATTTTCAGTCTATTGACCTTTCTGCTGAAACTAAACAATTCCTTGAAAATAACCGTCTGCTTCCAATACACACTACACTTTATATGTTGAAGTCAAGAGAAAACTTTGTTGTTGAGAGGTCCGAAATTCGTTGAATAGAGGTAAATAAGCAGCCAAAACTCTAAAATGTCATGGGACCAGGTAAAAATTCGTTGTGTAGAGGATTTCGTTAAGTGGAGGTTCGTTATAGAGAGGTTCGACTGTACTTTAAAAAGAACTCAGATATCCAGAGTTTCATTGACCGAGCGAAGTGAGTTTCAAGTCGACGGTTTTGCATTTCTCTTTATGTCCAAATATTTTTATGTTCCGCATTTACGGCGAAACGCGGCAATAGATTTCAATGAAATTTAACAGGTATGTTACTCTTCAAATTGCGCGTCAACGGTATATATACAAGGTTTTTTGAAATTTTGCATTTCAAGGATAAAACAAAAGGAAAAAGAGTCTCTTTCAAACGCCAGTATTACCGTAAAAATCAGACTATAGAATTCATAGAATGAATAGAATGAATAGAATGAATTCATAGAAATCAAAGAATGAATTCATTGAAAATTCTATGATTTCAAAGAAATCATAGAATGAATTCATAGAAATCATAGAATGAATTCATAGAATTCATTGAATTCATAGAATTCATCATAAATCATCTGTTGAGTGGATTATTAATTGCATGAAATGACGCATGCAATTGATATCCCAATTTTATTTGGTAAAAATCAGCTGTCGTGTGAACTATTGCAAGCGATGAGGCTTTCAATATTGATAACTTGAAGTAGGTAGCTTGTTATTTTCTCCCGACTTTTATCTGCTTTCAACTCGGTAAGTAGGTATTTCAACTCGGTATGATAGTAGTTGTTTACAACAAATTATTAGCATTCTAATTATAATAATTATACTTAATATCAATAATTATTGACGATACATTTCAAACAGCCATTAGTGGCTTAGACATCGATATTTCGCCGACACGTCATAACAGCACATAATTCACCCTGATGGAGGCTGTGGTTTTCAACTGCCCGAGGTCTACTGTTCATAGAACTACTAGTTATTTTTCCAACTGAATAGTTCAACAAATTGAGAGACATCAAAGGAAAATACAAGGTGCTGCATTGTGATAAAGTCACGTTCGGCAGACGCCAGTGTGTTTTTTCGATGAAAATGGAAAAATATGCATCAGAAGCTCTGGCATCCAATTATATAGTATTTTACCTGATTTCATGAAGAGTTGAATGAACGCAACTTTAGATCTCATCGAAAGTTTTAAAGATAGATTTATCTAAAAGTGCTTTTTACTCAAAGGAAGAGTATATTCAACATTACTTCAAATGAATGGTATAATGTTTTCTTTCCCTGTGTCTTGTGTATTTGCTACTGTGGGCTGTGTCTTTTTTGTTCGACCATTTAGATTTTTTGACAAGTTCCAGATCCCCCTGATTTAGGTGGGCAGTGAATGCTATTCAATCTATCTATCTATGCATGTAACTGGTTCATGAATTTCAAACATGAAACACCATTATGTAATGCACTTACCAAATGCAGTCCCAAAATAAGCACTACCAAATGCACTCTCAACTGGACAGTTGGGTTAAGCAACTCGTTATTTAATAATAAGCCTACAGTTTAAGAGCCATCACTGATAAATACGTCACTTAGTATAAATACAGAAGAACAAAAATCATAAACCTTATTCCGGGCCACTTTCTCATTAATTCTAAATTCTCGTATATGTGTGTGTGTGATAAACGAAATTTGAATTTGAAATCACAACATTTTTTGAAAAACATACAGTTTTGAATTACGTGCTTATTCTACAAAAATTGAAACCCCTTTCTTAGCTGGCGTCTAGGAATAAGAAATATATTAACCGATAAATACAAACAATTCGGATGTAGATTAGGCTAATTCTAAAGAATTCAGCTTATAGTCTGTTATACAATAAATGAGCAATTCAATTCATAACATCTTATGAATAGTGTAATCATTCATCAAATCAGTCTTATCAAGTCATAATTATCATCACCCAGTACAATTGAATAAATTAAGTCATACATTGAAAAAAAAACATAAACTATTTATAAACTTACCGCACTGAATATCACATTTTCAACAATTTGAAAATTAATTTACAGAATAATAAGCATTTTCATTCAGAATTAGATTTAGTGCGTTTTTTAATTTATTCAGAGGCAAGTTTCTTCAAATATAAGATAGTGGCAGATTATTGAACATGGAGTACACTAAATAGGAATAAATTTCAAGCTCTTACTCAATCTGACATTAGGAGTTACAATACTCTGGTACTCCAGATAACAGTAGACCTCACTGAACATCCTTTGCAATGTGGTGACGAGAATATTCAGCCATCTACTAGAAATTCTATCTACTAGGAATAAAGTCATTATTATAATATCAGGGCTTTTTTAAAATGTTTGCCAATGGCCCCACTAAGAAATCTGATCAGGCTGGTTGGAGACTTCCAATCAACCATACGATCACATTTCATTACATTACATTACCAGGGCTACCAGACATTGTTTTGCAGTAGTCGTCAATATACTATATCATAATGGAAAAAGTAGAACTTTGATATGAAAGTAATGATCTCACTTCGTTACAAATAAAATCTATTGGTATGCTAATCTAAATGTTGCACTACTTCAATCCTGTAAGAATGAATACCGGTATAATACTTATTCTGAATTGATGGAATCCCGAGTCCCATTACGCTTATGATAATTTTAAATGTTACTTTATCAACTCAGTAAGTTCAGAAAGTTATTGCTCAGTTGAATCAGAGCTACGATTAAAAAGATGGTTTGGGAATTATCAAGTGGCACTTTTTGTTTTTCACTGGGATTTTCATTTTGTAACATGTAGAGACGCTTGTAGAACAACAATCTGTTAAAATTTTTATGGGAAAGATTTCATGAGGAAAATTAAGTTTTTCATTGACATTATCATCCGTAACTCGGAACGCCATGATAAATCTTGGCATCTAAAGCTGCGTTTACACCAAAGTTATTAACAAAATGTTAATAACTTAATCCTCACAGATTATTATAGATTGAACGGCACTTGAAAAACACATATGTTCATCATGTGTATGATAAGTTATGTTCAATCTAATAGAATCTATTGGTGTTAACGCAGCTTTACTCTGTGACTGCCTGAAGTTAATATTATATCAATTTGAATTTACAATTCGAGACCGCAGCTCGGAAAAAGAGGAGATGATTAGCTCGTAATATCGGGGACCGAGCTTCGCTCAGGAGTACAAAAGCATAGAAAATTTATTACGAAAGAAGGAATTATAATGAAAAACCATTTTGGCCATGTGGTTTTTAAGAAGCGGTGATGAATAGGTCAGTGGTAGGCTATTTGGTTTTTATATATTCCATTTCATATTCATATTGATTATTCTTTCGGGTTAAAGGTCTAATATATACGTATTAGATATATTGGAATAGTTATCTTGGAGTTTGGTAGAAATATATTACATTTGCATGGAACTCAATTTATTTATTTAAGTTATGTTCATAATTCTATCCAATTCTAATAGGTTACCAACCCATCCCTATCTTATATGATAAACCTTTAATCATAATCATATACCTACATGATTAAAAAACAGCAGACATTCAATTTACTAGAACAAATAATGGAGTGCCTTCAAGTTCAGATTTAGGCAACACGCCTAACTTCTTCCTACATTCACTACCTTGTCTCTATGACACTGACCTTGCTTCTGTGAAACACCTTGTTCCAGTGAGAACTTGCTTCTGTGAGACTGCCATTTATAGCGCTACTACTTTGGACGGAGACCTTGTCTCTATGAAACTGCTTGTCTCTGTGGGAACTTGTTCCTGTGAGACTGTCATTTATAGAAATACTTGCTCCTGTGAAACTTGTCTCTGTGACACTAATATCGTTCAAAAACACTACTTGTCTCTGTGAAACATCCCCACCATATCCGCCATGCTCAAATTAACTTTTTCTTTAGTTCTTACACCGCACCTTGACAAATAATCAGCAATATACATGTTTTTCTCAGGTAAGTACTGGAGGCTAAAGCGGTAAGGCATTAGTTTTAGTCTCAATCGACGAATTCTGTTATTCTGTATGTTGTTTGATGGTTTCTTCATTATTGAAACTAATGGCATATGATCAGTATGTATAGTCAATTCATCATGACCGTAGATATAGGTGTAAAATTTATCACAAGCAAATACAATAGCAAGGAGTTCCTTCTCAATTTGGGCATATTCACATTCAGAAGAGTTCATAGATCGTGATGAGAAATAAATTGACTTGTTGTTCTGTAGTAAACAACATCCAAAAGCGTCTTGTGATGCATCACATTGGATTAAAACTGGAATCTTGTAATCAAAGGGAGCAATGAAATTGTCACTTGTAAGAACCTTTTTAATTATATTGATTGCATTTACATGAATCTCTGTCCAACACCAAGGGACGTCTTTCTTCAATAATTCTCTCAATAGTGACACTATTTGTGACATATTTGGGATGAACATTCTCAAATAGACCATCCCCAACAGACGTTGTAGTTCAGCTTTATTTGTTGGGTCGGGGAGATCATTAATAACCTTTATTTTTCCGGAATCAGGAAGCATTCCTGATTTATTAAACAGCATTCCTAAATACTTCACTTAAGGTACACAATATTGAAATTTCTTGAAATTAAATTTGATGTTTAATTTCCTCGCTCGTTCCAAGACCTGTTTCACTGTCTCGTCATGTTTTTCTTTGCTGTTCGAAGCAATGCAAATATCATCAAAATAAACCACTACTCCTGGAATATCTTCAAAATACTTTGAAACAATTCTGGTAAATTACATAAGCCAAAAGGAGAACGTAAAAATCTATAAGTTCCAAATATAGTGCTAAAATTGCAATATTTAGCAGATTGTTCATCAAGGAGTATGTGATAAAATCCATCTTTTATGTCAATAACGCTGTAGTACTCTTTATTTGCTAGACGAGGATGAATATCCTGTATTGTTGGGATTGTAACTCTTTCTCTTACAATGTACTTGTTCAAATGTACAGGGTCTATGCAAATTCTCAAGGATCCATCAGGTTTCTCTAATATCACAACATTTGAAACCCATTCAACGGGCTCCTCAACCTTTTCAATAATTTTCATTGTTATCAAATCATCAAGTTTTTCTTTAAATTATTCTTGAATCTTCATTGGTATACGTCTCGCTGAACTGGCATGTGGCATTGCGTCATTTTTTAATCGAATTTTGCACTTGTCGGGGAAACAACCAAGGCCAGTAAACACATCAGAATACGTTTCAAAAAAATACGTTCTATCCTTCACATTGTTGTTACTACTTTGCTTCTGAACTTCATCAATTCGTTTCACCAGATTCAACTGAATACAAGCTTCAAGGCCTAGAATCGGTATTGTACTCTCTTTGACAACAAAGTTTATCAAATCAAATATTTTTTCTGATTCCATTTGAGCAGTGAACTAACCCAAAGGTGAAATTTTAAATCCTCCATATGCTTCTAATCGAACAATACTCTTTTTCAACCTACTCAATAACACACTGTCTTTCACAATTTCATATGGCAATATATTCACTTCTGCTCCTGTATCTAATTTGAAGTTTACTGGTTTATGTTCAATTAATAATGTTTTGAACCAAGCCTTTTCATTGACAGTGTTAACTAGATATACTGAATCAATAAACTCGTGAGCTTCTTCTATTGCTGTTGGATTTTCCACAACATTATGTAATGTTTGAGGTAGCCTTTGCTCACTCACTCTGAAATTATTTCTTCTAGCTTTATTCAGGCACATTTTGCTAAAATGATTCATCTTACCACATTTATTACAGCTTTTACCAGACGCTGGGCAGCTCCTACCTTCTACATGCTGCATTCCGCTATAGCCGCATACAATCTTCTGATATGAGTTTGTTTTCCTTTTATCATACTTGGAAACTGGGTGCACTTCCTTTCGAGACTTTTCTTCATTTATTGACTTCTCATGTTTTTCACCTATTTCAACACTGCGACAGTAATCAATTATTTTCTTCAACGAGGCGTTGTCTCGCAACACACGTTGTTGCATTTCTTACGACCTTAACCCCAACGCAATCACAGCTTTCAATAACGTATTCTCTTGCTCTCCAAATTCGCATCTTGTCACTAGCCCCTTCAAAGTTGCATAGAAGGAATTGAATGATTGACCTTCCTCTTGTTTGCAAGCTATGAAGAAATTGTATACATTCATGATCTCATTCTTTTTTGGTAAACAATAGCTCTCTAATATTTTTAATATTTATTCTACCGTTTCTGGCTCAACCACATCTTGTAACGATTCGTATAAAATCAAAGCTTCATTGCCTAACAAGTTTAAATCTTGCAACTTGAATTTGGTTGGATTTTTTATTTGTCTCAGTCGCTATAAAATAATTTACGATATTTTTCCTGAATAATTCGAAATTTTGTGAGACATTTTCCCCGTTGCAAAGTAACGGTTCTGGCTTGTTGAAATCCATGTTCGTCTTTTAAGAAAAAAATAATAATACGATAGTTACCCAATTTTATTACTCACTCAATCCTGTCGTTATCATTCTCCTTTTCTGTTCAATTCCTTGACTGCGTCATGTTTAAATATCTTAATAAATTCTTAGCCATTTGAAGCAACCATCTTTATTTACGTAGATAACAAACTGAACTTGGTAAACAACTTATTATATTATTAAACAGTTATCATGTGATTGAGTAACAATATACAAACAAGTTTTTATCTGGTAAGGCTTTGTTATATTAGGTTGGGCTATGCTTGGTTAGGTTCAATGGGTTGTGCTGGACTGCATTTTTGTTAGTTTGAGTTAGGCTTTGTTAGGTTGAGGATAGGTAATAAAAAACTTCGGTTACAAAGGTTTGGGTTGAAAAAAGTTAGTTTAGGAGAACTTTGGTTAGGTTAGGATGGAAAAATTTTGTTGGAAAAAGATTTGGTTGGAAGTCTTACCTTGGAAAAATTAGGTTGGGAAAATCTTAGGTTAGGAAAAGCTTAGGTTAGGAAAAACAGGTTAGAAAAAGAAGTTGAATATCGAAAAGCTTAGGTTGGGAAACGTTTTGGTTAGAAAAAGCTAAGGTTAGGAGAATCTAAGGTTAGGAAAAGATAAGGTTAGGAAGAGCTCAGGATAGGAAAAGCTTTGGTTAGGAGAAGCTAAGGTTAGGAATAGCGTAGGTTGGAAGAAGCTTAGGTTGGGTAAATCTCAGGTTAGGAAAAGCTTGGGTTAGGAGAAACTAAGGTATGGAAAAACGTTGGGCTAGGAAAAGCTTAGGTTAGGGAAAGCTCAGGTTGGGAAAAGCTTAGGTTAGAGAAGTTTAAGTTAGGAGAATCTAAGGTTAGGAAAAGTTCAGGTTAGGGAAAGATAAGGTTAGGAAAAGCTTAGGTTGGGAAAATCTAAGTTCAAGAAAAGCTTTGTTGGGAAAAGCTTAGGTTGGGAGAAGCTTAGGTTGAGAGAAGCTTAGGTTGAGAAAATCTTCAGTTGGGAAAAGCTTTGGTTAGGAAAAGTTTTGGTTAGGAAAAGCATGGGTTAGGAGAAGCTAAGGTTAAGTAAAGCTTAGGTTGGGAAAAGCTTAGGCTGAGAAAAGCTTAGTTTATGAAAAGCATGGGTTGGGGAAAGCTAAGGTTGGAAGAAAGCTTAGGTTAAGGGAAGTTTAGGTAAGGAGAATCTAAGGTTAGGAAAAGTTTAGGTTGGGAAAAGATAAGGGAAAAGCTCAGGTTAGGAGAAGCGTAGGTTGGGAAAAGCTAAGGTTAGGTGAAACTTAGGTTTGAAAAAACGTTGGGCAAGGAAAAGCTTAGGTTAGGGAAATCTCAGGTTGGAAAAAGCTTAGGTTAGGAAAAGCTAAGGTTAGGAAAAGCTAAGGTTGGGATAATCTAAGGTTAGGGAAAGATAAGGTTAGGAAAAGCTTAGGTTAGGAAAAGCTTAGGTTAGGAAAATTTTAGGTTAAGAAAAGCTTTTTTAGGAAAAGCTTAGGTTAGGAGAAGCTTAGGTTGAGAGATGCTTAGGTTAGGAAAATCTTCAGTTGGGAAAAGTTTTGGTTGGGAAAAGCTTGGGTTAGGAGAATCCAAGGTTAGGTAAAGCTTAGGTTAGGAAAAGCTTATGTTAGGAAAAGCATGGGTTAGGGAAAGCTTAAGTTAGGAGAAAGCTTAGGTTGAGGGAAGTTTAGGTTAGGAAAAGCTAAGGTTAGGAGAATCTGAGGTTAGGAAAAGTTTAGGTTAGGAAAAGATAAGGTTAGAAAAACCTCAGGTTAGGAGAAGCTGAGGTTAGGAAAAGCATAGGTTAGGAGAAGCTTAGGTTGGGTAAATCTTAGGTAGGGAAAAGCTAAGGTTAGGTGTAACTTAGGTTTGAATAACGTTGGGCTAGGAAAGCTTGGGTTAGGAAAATATTTGGTTAGGAAATGCTTTGGTTAGGAAAAGCCTTGGTTAGGAGAAGCTAAGGTTAGATAAAGCTAAGGTTAGATAAAGCTAAGGTTGGGAAAAGGTTAGGAAAAGCTTTGGTTAGGGAAAGCTTAGGTTAGTGAAAGCTTAGCTAGAGAAAAGCTTTAGGTTGGGAAAAACTTGGTTTAGGAAAAGCTCAGATTAGAAAAAGCTTAGTTTAGGAGAGATTTGTTCTTGGCCAAGGCTCAGTAAGCTTTGGTCAGACTTGTTCAGGCTAGTAATTATTTGACTTAATTCAGGAGTTCATTCAATTAAAATTCTAGAGTTCATATCTCTACCTTTTGAAAAATCTCTTCATCTCAACTCTTGAATCCTACCTATCTCAATTTTCAATTATTGTATTCAGTCATCTTAATTACTAGTAGTTCTGTGAACAGTAGACCTCAGGCAGTATTCTCATCCACAAGTACCAGATGTCAACTGTTTTAAATGTTAACAAACTCAGTTTATGTTTGAATTTGTATTTCGTATTTATATTTTTCATCATATGATATGGTTCATCCAGTTCCGTGATGATCTTTCTATCTGATGAAAATTAATTTTTTAGAATCAAAAATATTATAATTTCTCCAGAATTACCTATTTAGTTCATTTGTTAATTTTTATTCACCTATTAAATTTTTTACTTTCCTTGCCCTATTACAATAGGTAAGGAAAGTATTGCTTTCCAAAAAAAATTAAGGTAACCTAATTTCAAGTTTTCTATACGTTTCAAGGTCCCCTGAGTCCAAAAACATGATTTTTGGGTGTTGGTCTGTGTGTGTGTGTGTGTGTGTGTGTGTTGTGTGTGTGTGTGTGTGTGTGTGTGTGTGTGTGTGTGTGTATGTGTGTGTGTGTGTATGTGTGTATGTCTGTGAACACGATAACTCCATTCCTAATCAACCGATTGACTTGAAATTTTAAACTCAAGGTCCTTATACCATGAGGATCCGACAATAAGAAATTCAAAAAAATTGAATTCAAAATGGCGGAAAAAATGGCGGATAATTACTAAAAAACCATGTTTTTCACGATTTTATCGAAAACGGCTCTAACGATTTTCTTCAAATTTATACCATGGATAGCTATTTATAAGCCCTATCAACTGACATGAGTCTCATTTCTGGGAAAATTGCAGGAGCTCCGTAATATTCTTGAGAAAAATGGCGGATAATCACTAAAAAACCATGTTATTCACGGTTTTCTCGAAAACGGCTCTAACGATTTTCTTCAAATTTATACCATGGATAGCTATTTATAAGCCCTATCAACTGACATGACTCTCATTACTGGGAAAATTGCAGGAGCTCCGTAATATTCTTGAGAAAAATGGCGGATAATTACTAAAAAACCATGTTTTTCACGATTTTATCGAAAACGGCTCTAACGATTTTCTTCAAATTTATACCATGGATAGCTATTTATAAGCCCTATCAACTGACATGAGTCTCATTTCTGGGAAAATTGCAGGAGCTCCGTAATATTCTTGAGAAAAATGGCGGATAATCACTAAAAAACCATGTTATTCACGGTTTTCTCGAAAACGGCTCTAACGATTTTCTTCAAATTTATACCATGGATAGCTATTTATAAGCCCTATCAACTGATATGAGTCTCATTTCTGTGAAAATTGCAGGAGCTCCGTAATATTCTTGAGAAAAATGGCGGATAATTACTAAAAAACCATGTTTTTCACGATTTTCTAAAAAAAAAATTAGACCAATTTTTTTCAAATTCATACCCTGTATAGTGATTTATCAGCTCTATCAACTGGCATGAGTCTCCTTTTTGGGAAACTAATGGGGGTCCACCCCATCCTTGAGAAATGGACTTAGTAACCTTCTTCTCGTGCATGAGGTAGGTAGGTAGCGCAAGTCATAAAAAGAACACATAGTCGAGATATTTCATCTGTAGAACAGATGTTTTGACGACTTTAAAAAAATGACGTCTAAAAAATCATTGAATTTCACAATTTACACGAAGGAAAAAGTACTCTGAAAAAAATTATTTATATACACAGATACAGAAGTCTGATCGTAGTTTCAAATATAAGCAAGGAAAGTTGTGTGAGTGTACCACACCAGATTTTTTACTTTCCTTGCCCTATTACCATAGGTAAGGAAAGTATTGCTTTCCAAAAAAAATTAAGGTACCCTAATTTCATGTTTTCTATACGTTTCAAGGTCCCCTGAGTCCAAAAACATGATTTTTGGGTGTTGGTCTGTGTGTGTGTATGTGTGTGTGTGTGTGTGTGTGTGTGTGTGTGTGTATGTGTGTATGTCTGTGAACACGATAACTCCATTCCTAATTAACCGATTGACTTGAAATTTTAAACTTAAGGTCCTTATACCATGAGGATCCGACAATAAGAAATTCAATAAAATTCAATTCAAGATGGCGGAAAAAATGGCGGATAATTACAAAAAAAAACATGTTTTTCACGTTTTTCTCGAAAACGGCTCTAACGATTTTCTTCAAATTTATACCATGGATAGCTATTTATAAGCCCTATCAACTGACATGAGTCTCATTTCTGGGAAAATTTCAGGAGCTCCGTAATATTCTTGAGAAAAATGGCGGATAATGACTTAAAATCCATGTTTTTCACGGTTTTCTCGAAAACGGCTCTAACGATTTCCTTCAAATTTATACCATGGTATATTTATAAGGCTATTTATAAGCCCTATCAACTGGTATGAGTCTCATTTCTGGAAAAATTTCAGTAGCTCCGTAATATACTTGAGAAAAATGGTGAATAATGATTAAAAATCCATGTTTTTCACGGTTTTCTCTAAAACGGCTCTAACGATTTTTTTCAAATGTGAGAATATTGATACTGATGGGCACTCATAATAATACCATGACTGCAAAACAAAATATTGAAACCAAAGACCTTAAAGCTGCGATTAGACCAAATTTATTAAAAAAATGTTAATAACTCAATCCAGATTATATTAGATTGAACATAACTCATCATACACATGATGAACATATGTATTTGTCAACTTCCGTTCAATATAATATAATCTAAAAGGATTAAGTTATAACCATTTTGTTAATAACTTAGGTGTAAACCCAGCTTAAAGATGGCTTTCTAGCATATTGCAATTTTAAAGCAAAAACCTAACCTAACCTTATGGAACATTATTAAATATAATCCAAAAAAACCTAACCACTAACCCCTAACCCCTTCACATTTAATAATTTAGATTTCAAAGCAAAATCCTAACCCCCTAACCTATCCTTTCACATTTGAAACATCAAAAAACATAACTCTACCTAGACCCTAGCCCCTTCTAGCATATTGCAATTTTAAAGCAAAAACCTAACCTATCCCAATAAAACATTATTAAATATAACCTAAATAAAAACTAACCCCTAACTCTTTCACATTTGTTGAACGATAGGCAAGGATAGCAACACCATTGCAAATCGTACACTACCATTATAACGTGGACCTCACAATAGATACTCAAAGAATACTTTTGAATAACTATGTTATAACTGTGACTGTTGCTGGCCGTTACTCTGTTTCTGAGACAAAGAGAAGCGGTTCATTATTCACAGTTCATTCTTCATTGTTAACATAACCTCATTCTTCATTGTTGAGTCTCACTTCAGAAATTCAAACTGTTATTTTTAATGTTTTAAGTCTTTTAAAATAAAATTCATGGAAGCAACACCTATTTTTCCTTCTTCTTTCATCAGAAGAAAAAATTGAGTTGATATCTTCAAAAATAGTCGAGATACTAATATATTAAGAATCGTCCTTTCTTCAAAATGAGGTTAGTTTTGAAACAGCTATTTCTAATATTAAAATCGAACTAAATTGTATAAAAATAGGCTAGCATGCTTTATTTTTTCCTCCTCTTTTATTTAAAAAAAATTGAGTCGATATCTTTAATAATAACTGAGATAACAGGGGGAGCTCACTGGTGAGAATTTTGCCCAAAATAGTTTTGATGATTTGACAATGAATAATTTACACTCTTACTTTCTTTCGAGAATCGATACCTCAGTGTTGATAGAAATAGGAGTTTCATTCACGTCCACTTGGGAAGATGTAAAAAAGGCGTTGAAAGAGCGGTATGCTGGTGCTCGGACTCCAGTAGCAGCGAGTATGTTGAAACTGTTACAATTAAGTCCGTATTCAGGAGAATCAATTTTTGATTTCACCAAACGTATGGCACAATCACTAAGAATACTCAAATCAGAGGGTTTAGACTCTTGTCCGAACAATGATGATGGAATTTTGAGGAACAGAGTCTATGATGAATTAGCAATGGAAGCCTTGACAAACAATCTTTCAACACAATTGCAAACTGCAATAAAGATTACAAATCCGAAAAGTTTTGAAGAGGCAGTTGCTTTGATCAGAGACAAAACCACAGACAGAGAGAACGTACAGCCAACTTCTTGTTGGCAAATAATCATCAACAGGCAGAAATCAAGTTTTCCAATACAGTCATCCAATAAGGAAAGAATTCCCAAACTGCTTTTCTTAATCATGCAAATGAGACACAGGCCTACAGAAAAGCCTTTTTTAAGCAAGAAAGAAAAATTCATGGACAGACCTAAATGCTTGGAGTGCTGTGAAGAAGGGCATTTTGCCAGAAACTGTCCATATATTTATCGGCGAAAACACGAACAAAAGACACATCATAGAAAAAATGTTGGACCCAGAAGGATAAATGTAAACACTGTGCGAAGAGTAGAACACAGACCAAGGCAACTTTCTGACCCCGGATCGGAAGAAGAACATTCCTCTCACTCATCAGAAAGTGGAAATAGTAGTGCATACGAGGAACAGTACAGAAAATATTCAAAAAAAGATTGGCCCAAACTAAGATGAATTGATAAGAATCCAAAGAAAAATGAGAAACAAGATTGAGGATCTGGTTCATGGAATATAGGCAGCAAGAATACAAGAAGAGTGTGCTTGAAGGGTGAGATGCCTATATTTTTTGTAAAGGAGTGGGATGTTAATTGCTTGTTGGACACAGTATCAGATAGTACATTGATATCTGAAAGAGCATTGAGAAAAATAGACAGTAGCTCAATGATTGAAAGATGCTCCTGTAAAATGTTTACATTGAATGGAAATGAGCTCTGAAAGGAGAAGAAGATATAGATTTATTTGGATTAGTAGGGATACACGAAATTATGAGAGTGCATGTGGCAGAAATTAATAATGAAAAGTATGACATCATAATTGGATGTGACGTGATGAAAGAAGTTAAGGGAGCTCCTAGAATTTACAAGGACCAATGGATTATCAAATTAAGGAATAAGATTTATAAAGCAAGAAGTTCAATTTCAACAAGCAATCGTATTTATATGGGTTCCATTACTAGACAGGATAATACAGATGAGATGCAGTTGACCAAGGAAAGAGCACAGCTAGCATCCTACATACTAGACAAGTACAACGACACTGTTTATAAGGAAGGAGAAATTTTAACTACTACTGGAAGAGTTCATCATTCAATTCAACTAAAATCATCAAAACCTATATTTGTAAGGTCTATAAGATATCCGAATTCAATGAAAAAAATTATCAAAGAACATATTGGAGACATGCTCGAACAGGGTATTATTAGAAAGTCAATATCTCCATTTTGTAGTCCATTGTGGGTTGTTCCTAAAAAGACTGCCCCGGGAGAACCACCAAAGTACAGAGTTGTTGTAGATTTTAGACAACTGAATGATCAGACTGAGTCAGAAGAGTATCCCCTTCCAAGTTTGGAAGATATGGTTGACAGGATGAGGGGAGCGCCGGGTTTCAGCACTTTGGACCTAAAATCTGGTTACCATCAGATCAAACTGAACCCAAATGATATTGAGAAAACAGCATTCAGTTTTGAAAGAGGACATTACAAGTTCACAAGAATGCCATTTGGTTTGAAAAATGCTGCATCTACTTTTCAAAGACTTATGGATGAATTCTTGGAAAACATAGATGAGCAAGCAATCCAAATTTACATGGATGATATTGTGGTATTCAGTAACAACCTTCATGATCATAAACAACATCTTACGCAACTGTTTGAAAGAATGAAGGAATTTGGACTTGAGGTCTCAAGAGAAAAACTTTGACTTATGTCAACCAGAAATGAAGTTTATGGGACATGTAATTTCAGCTAGTGGAATTCGCCCAGATAATAATAAAATAAGTGCCATACTAGAAATTCCTATTCCCAAGAATATTAATGAGATAAAAACATTTTTAGGAATGGTAGGCTACTACCGAAAATTCATTAATAATTTTGCACAGATGACAGAGCCACTGACAAATTTATTAAGGAAGGGAGTGCGGTTCTGATGTTATACAAGCAGTAGAAAAATGTAAGAGAGCAATTTGCTCTACACCGGTTCTCCAGTTTCCAAACCTTCAACAACCCTTCACGTTAACAACCGATGCTAGTGGGGAAGCAATAGGGGGAGGGAGTTTTGGCTGAGGATGATGCACGTGTTGCATTTGCAAGTAGTTGCACTGTCACCCGGCCACAGAGAGACGTTATAGCACCATTGAAAGAGAGCTGTTAGCAGTTGTATGGTGTAGAGACAACTTGAGGCCTCCCATACCTCTATAGAAACGAATTTGAGCTAAGAACCGAACATATGCCATTACTAGTAGTTCCGTGAACAGTAGACCTCACGCAGTATTCTCATCCAAAAGTACTGATTGAAACTATAGACCTTATGGAAATACAGCAATAGACTGGCTTCACCACACATCTGTGTAATCACTTGTCAGCTGATTTATGATGAATAATTCTATAGTCTGATTTTTACTCTAATATTGGCGTATGAAGGAGGCTCCTTTTTCCTTTTATATTATCCTTGAAATGTAAAATTTCCAAAAACCTTGTATATACGTCGACGCGCAATTAAAAAAGGAACATACCTGTCAAATTTCATGAAAATCTATTACCGCGTTTCGCCGTAAATGCGCAACATATAAACATTTAAACATTCAAACATTTAAAAATTAAGAGAAATGCCAAACCGTCGACTTGAATCTTAGACCTCACTTCGCTCGGTCAATTATGGGTTAGCAAATTGAAGGAAACCTCTGCACGGATCACACAATGGAAAGAGAAATTAGCTTTCTACAATTTTAAAATCAGACACATAAAAGGAACCGACAATTTTGTTGCAGATTGCCTATCAAGAAATATTAATCCATATCTGTCAATTCAATGGAAGAGAGCAATGAATACTTGACAATTGAACCAAATGATATTGAAGTAATAAGTGACATCATCAATGATAAAAGGAACCAAATTGTCCTGTTAAAGAAACAATATGGAATAATTGAGACTAACATAGGTATGGGCCTATCAGAATTACAACTATTATAATCCCTCCTCAAATTTCAGATGGTGACTTTATGAATACAATTCGACAAATAACAGTCATGGGTGAAATCTATTATATTTATTCAGACGATCAACTATTAAAGGATAAGATTAAAAAGACTCTATAAAAGTAAAGAAAAGGATACGAAAATAAAAATCTTCATGTGTAATAAAAAGGTAGAAACAATAGAAGATATGATACAACAAGATAACATAATCAAACAGTATAATGTCGGGAGAACTAATCATCGAGGAGTCAAAGAGACTGTTCAACATCTCAAACGACAGTATTATTTGCTCAATAAGTTCAAAACTGTGAATAATGTTCTAAGTGCATGCGAAACTTGTGAAAAAGTTAAATATGATAGAGCCACAGAATAAGTACAGAAAGGAAACTTGTAATCAATCGCCTATCTAACCAATGCTTTTTACATGACGCCAATACTAAACACGTCACGTGACCTTGGGAAGTTCCAATCCTGGTCTTCTGATTGGCTCGTGGCAGTGAATGAGATCAATTGATCCGGATCATTAAAGTGATCCGAACCTACCATCATTACTATTACAATGCGGCGCTTCCTAACAAGATGGCGGATTTTAGCGTCAGGGTACTAGCCAAGTTTCCATACTGTATGTATACTGTGATAGAGCCCCTTACAAGACACCTCTACAGTTAACACCTAAACCTGAACGACTTTTTCATACAATGGAAGTCAATGTTTTCAATTACAACAAATAAAAATAATATTTAACTTCAATTGATCAGTTATCTGAATTTGCCACCGCTTGGCCTCTGGAAAACAAGACAGCAAATTGCTTAGTGGTGAATCTGATAATACTTTTGGGGTTATACCAAAGTCCACAGGAGTTAATTATGGACCGAGGGAAAGAGTTTTGCAATAATCAAGTGAAGGCAGTATTACAAGAGTTTGGAATCGCAAGTCATTTTACAACAACAGGACAACCAAGATCCCACGGCACGATTGAGAGATTACATAATATTTCAACAGAACACCTTCATCTCTTAGAGGCTGATAAATCAATAACTGAAAAAGAAGCTATGGCGAGGGCAATGTTTGCTTACAACAATAGCATTTATTCAACAACAGGCCTTACCCCTCTGAAATTAATTCATCAGCATGAGATGCACAAACCAATTTGGGAAAAGATGTGTAAAGAGATGAAGAATCGCAGGGCATAATTTGGAAACCGAACAAGTGGATGAAAAGATTAAAGTTGGTGATATAGTTTTCAAAAAAAAAACATTTTAAACGGACTAAAGCAGATCACCGTTTTATAAGACCTTTTATTGTTCAGGAACTTCTCTCAAGGAATCGATTGAAGCTTGGAAAATTGTAAGGAATGACAAAACGTTCTGAAATTGGACATGCTCATGAGATAAGAAGAGTCAAGAGGCGATTGCCAGATTGCCAAACGAACTAACATAGGCTTGTTTTCATTGTTATTTTGTTTTTATGTTTGTTGTCGGGATAGTGAAGACTGGGGGGGAGCAGTTAGTAAACCCAGCTGTTACATCAGCTTCACTGTCCCTATCATTATAATTTGTTGATGTTTATTTATTTATTTATTCGTTGATATAATTACAAATCATATGAATTTGATCGGGATAGAACAACAGGCATAGCCCAAAACTATTCTGTTCCCAAATTTTGATAAATAATGAAATGTCCGAAAAAATAGGTTATGTTCTCACTGAGGAAATTTAAAGTTCAAAGTTCTGTCCAAGAATATATATTAGCTAGAAATTTTGAATTTAGAATGATTAAAATACCAAATTATAGTCAAATTTTGCACTTAATATCACCGCACTTTGAATAAAGAAATAAACAGTTCAGTTTTGGAACCAAAACGAACCACATTACTCAACTTATATAAATCATAAAACCTACATGAAATACTACTAAAAACATAAAAAATATATAAGATTTATATATTAGGGAAGGTTTTCCACTTTTAGGGGAGGTTTACTCTCCCTGGGATCACATCAAGTTCATTGGTTTTACTATCATCCTACTAAGGGTTAATATTCTTATCTTGCACTATGAATTTATATTTAGCATCACTAATGTCATTGAAATCGAAATCTAGAAGTCAATTTGTTCATTCATCGAAGTCTTAGTTCAAAACGTACATATTGACTGCTTGAATCCAATCACTATTGCATAAACATGTATTTGAAAGTAATGAAAGAGTAACGTTAGTCCGGGGACCCAAAAGCGCCATTTCACGAAAACAACAAGTCACAGAGCATCTAACACCCTACGTCCTACACCAAGGTTGAGTATCTACTGACATGAATTTACATTGGTCACAATAGACAGCAACGCGAACGGCAGCAGAATTATAACTAAAACAAAAACCGCCTGGGTCCCTGGGACCCAGGGTCACGACTAGAAGGTTAAGAGAAAAAATCTTATCAGTAAGAACAATATTAGCTATTTCACTGGAAGGCAAATCAGAAATTCATAACGACTAGCAGACTCCTTCGAATTTAGTTCAAGGAGTTCAGAGATGAGACAAATCCGATAAACTAAATTAGTTATGGCAAAAAACATTGATAATATTACCATTGCACTGATCATCCAATGTGAATGATGAATTAGATTTGAATCTGCGCACTTCAGCATCCAATATGGCAAAACTCAATATTGGATAAGGCAGAGGAAATTCTGACACCGACTGGATGAAACAGTTTGTTTGGGCCGAATCTTTTTGAATACGTAGTACATACAGCACCTGCAAAAATATCAAAAAAATTTCAGGAATTACAGAAAAAACAAAATATTTCCAAAATATATAGATTTATATTTGCAAAGACTAGTGAATGAGGATGAATCTTTCTACCACCAGTGAAGTTAGATAAAATGAATGGTCAACTATCAATACATATCATTTTTAAGCAGCACTGATTTACTCTTTCTGAACTTCAATGGAATGTTAGACAGAGTTCGACAATTCCAGCCAACTAACAACCCTGCTTTATACTTATCCTACCCATCATCTTGCAGCCAAATAATAAAACAAATTCAAGCTCCTCTTTACAGCAATTTTTCTAATGAAATACAGATTTTATTCTCTCTGGAATTGAACAGGGAAAAAAACTAGAAATTGGATGAATCTTCCCAGAGAATGAATCCTTTATAATAAACATTTTTACTAGCTCTCAAGTGACGAGAATTTTCTTTTTTGCAATTATTAATGATATATCTTATTTGATATTAAAGTCTATGACCTGTGCATGGAAAACAATATGTCGAATAAAAAACGTTCACAGAGAAAGCAGAGTGAACTTGCGACGCTTAAGGCTATAAGCCGGTCAAGCCGGCTCCATTTCAATCGTAATCAAAATTTTTGAATGAAAGGCTGACCCGTTGCTTCATGTTGGATAGTAAAAGGTAATCAGAGCTGCGATCTACTGCAGCTTTCAGCTGAACTCGCATACTTGTCTCTGGCCTTGGCAGGAAACGAATGGTTTGCACACATTCCCACGTCTGACAGGCCCACAGCTTCAACTCTGAATTCGAATTGCAGCCAGTAATGACATACTTCCAAAACTGAACACTGCAAAAGATAAGTTTATTGTTTCAGTAGAAATCTCTAAAAAGATACAGTATACACATATACAGCACTAAGATTTTTAAGAGGGAACTGATATTGATAGGGGAGTGAGAGTAGGAGGATATTACAAATTGGAAAACAGGCTTTATATGATTTTTTCACTAGGATATTACAAATTGAAAAACTGGCTTTATATGGTTTTTCACAAGCCAAATTGCGTGACAAATTTACCAAAAGACAGACGACCTAATAAGCAACTACAGTGTCACTAGTTCCTTCAAGAACTTTTAGTTCATGAAGTAAACAATTATGTTTTTGTATAGTTGAGAAGTTGATATTGTGGTAATTATTCATATTGAATGAAAAAGACTAAGAAACCACATATTTATTGATACTTAGAAATATTTTCTAAGTATCAATAAATCTGTGGTTTTTGACAATTTCTTAGTCTTTCTCATTCAAAACAAATTATGTTCTAGCTACCATACAGGAAGTGTGTGTGGTTGTTGAAGTAAGGAGTATAGTCTATTAAATAACACTGTTTAACACTGTGACAGTTCAAACTAAATTTCATTTCAAACTCGATTAAATCCGTATCAAGTCTAGTTTGTTATAATGTGTTTCATTTTGAGTTTAAGCCACCAATTGATTAAATCGAGTTTAAGCTTTGACTGTGCAAACGGCCCTTAGATTATCGGATGCATTTTTCATCTCTATAAAAAAATATTGTATCTTGGCGTTTTTGTCTACAGCTTCTCTTTGTTTTTATAGCCGCCCTGGGCTAACCCAGGCCAGAATGGTTTAGATTGTAAGATTGGTGATACGTATATGATTATGGCAAAAATCTCAATATTATTACCCAAATCTCTGGAAAAGGCTATTTTCGTATTGGTCCTATCAGTAAAGGTGTATTAATTTTTCAAATAGTGTACAAGCCTTTGATCAAATATTTTCCTATATTTATGCTAATAATTCAAATCAACATTAAACCATAAAATAAAGTTACAAATTTATAGATCAATTCACAAAAGTGACTGATGTAACTGAGTTTTGATCCTGGATTCAGTATCTGAATAAATTTTTGAGCAGGTTAGAGAACATAATATTTCAAATCAAATCAATCGATTTTATAGAATGTTACATACAAATTGACAGTTACATTTACAAATAAGATATATAAGGGAACCCCATACAAGACTACAGGTCTGTGTGTAAGAGGTAGTTCAATATGATATTAATAAGATCCCTCAACTTATCTGCATTAACCCATAATACATGTAATACAACAATTATTCTTACTTATTTTCAAATCAATGACAAACACAAGAATTACTTCAAGGGGTTCATTAAAACGCTGCATTGTACGCGAAACGTGGGCCCAGTCACACCAAGCATGATGATGTTCATAAGATCAAAATAATTATTGTTATAAAAATATATGAGTTTCAAAACTCATATGCCCCACAATATAGATTAGTATAAGATAAATTCTACGAATAGGTGATTCGGTAATTACTCACTCGATACTACAATTTTTGTGATTATCCATAAAGAACAAAGCCGATAATGGATTTCCGTCATGTGGCTTCCACTCATGTAAGCACCTTGCCTTGGACTTATCTTGCATGTAGACCTATGATGAAAAATAACAAAATAGTTTATATAGCCTTTCACAAGAAGAAGCAGAATAGTGGAGAATTAACTGTTAGCTCATATCAAATTTCTCCCCGTGATAATCAAATTTTACTTTATGACACAAAGACATCATTATTTTCATTTCAGGATATCATACACTCCAGATTTTAGAATAATTACTACTCCACTTTTCGTTTTGATTTTCATAGTAAAGCAATGAAATTGTTCAAGACACTTCGAGTGATTTAGAGTTTTCAGCTTTTATTCATAGATTTAATATTGTCTATTTGGTGTTTTTCAGGAAAATATCTACCTCAAGGGTAATTAAATCTAATAATTCATAAAATTCTCATTTTTCATGATTGATTATTTTAGAACAACACTATTGAATGGAAAATCATCCTTTTACCTAGCTAGGTTTCAAATTCCCCAATTTCCGTATTTCTCATAAAAAAAGAAAAAACAATTGGGCACCTGAAAGAACTTGACTTCTCCATCCATGCTAGCTGTTGCAATTGCTGTTCCATCAGGAGAGAAGGCAGCATCCACGATCATCTGAGAGTGTTCGTTAATTTCAATGAAACCTTCGATGTGCTCCCCTGGCCTTACTGGTCCAGATCGATGATGATTGGCTACCATTCCCACATTCCACAATTCAATCTGAAATTATAACAGTGAAAACATCGTTATGAACGTACAGCATATTGTCCCCCATTGTTTAGTAATTCATAATAGAAGATATCGATTGATTGTGAAGTCACGCGTAGTAAAATATTAAAAATTGATCAGATTGTACAAAATGTATTCTACAGTCTTCAATTTTATAGCAAATTCTTAAAACTGAATTTGAATTTGAAAACTATTGACTTGTTCAATAATGCTTCATGAAATTGCATAATTCAACACATTTCATTGAGAGACTTAGCAATTCAACTATTTCTAGAATAAAAATTGTTGTAGGTACGTACTTATTATCTATATTTCATTCTATAAATTATTGTTGTAGCAAACATAATGAATTCATGAATATTTGAAGAAAGGTTCGTTTACATATACGTGACTTATCGATCTCCCGGCAGAATAAGTTGATTTTGAAAAATATTGCGATTACCTTACTTCCACGTGTGACTGCCATTAACTCAGCAACGCTATAATCAGAACCTGGCTCGCCATCAGGAATGTATGGACACCATATCACACGGTGGCAAAGAGAAGGTATTCCATTTCTCGCATTTTCATCCTATGGAAACAAGTCAAAGAACAATTAAAATAAATAACAACTAGAGAATGATATTCTCATATTTTTGTTTCTGTACTATGCGTATTGCTATATAAGCATTATTGGTGTAGCTTCGACTTGATCTACAATATTTCAATAATACTTTGTTCTGCCTTTCAAGAGCCAAGAAAAAAAGATGATAATAATAGCGTATATTCTGTGGTTTATATGATAATGATAGGTATAATACTAATTACAGCTTAGTAATTTATATTAAATTTTTCCCATACGTGACCCGTACAGTAACA
Source organism: Nilaparvata lugens (assembly GCF_014356525.2). Taxonomy (NCBI): domain Eukaryota; kingdom Metazoa; phylum Arthropoda; class Insecta; order Hemiptera; family Delphacidae; genus Nilaparvata; species Nilaparvata lugens. The sequence continues at coordinate 44,711,173 of NC_052506.1, forward strand.
GACTCATAACTTAATCCCTGGACCGATTTACCCCTTCCACAGCATCAAAACGCTACTATGCGTAACACAAACACTTGATCAACCAGCTGAGCTTTTGTCAGCTATTTGAGTCAAGAGCCTAGCAAGCCGTAATTTTACTTTCCTTGCCCTATTACCATAGATAAGGAAAGTATTGCTTTCCGAAAAAAATTAAGGTACCCAAATTTCTAAATTTCTATACGTTTCAAGGTCCCCTGAGTCCGAAAAAGTGGTTTTTGGGTATTGGTTTGTATGTGTGTATTTGTGTATGTGTGTGTGTGTGTGTGTGTGTGTGTGTGTGTGTGTGTGTGTGTGTGTGTGTGTGTGTGTGTGTATGTGCGTCTGTGTACACGATATCTCATCTCCCAGTTAATGGAATGACTTGAAATTTGGAACGTATAGTCCTTACACTATAAGGATCCAACACGAACAATTTCGATCAAATGCAATCCAAGATGGCGGCTAAAATGTTGTCAAAAACAGGGTTTTTCGCGATTTTCTCAAAAACGGCTCCAACGATTTTGATCAAATTCATACCTGAAATAGACATTGATAAGCTCCATCAACTGCAATAAGTGGGAAAGATTAGCATGAAAATCTCTGCAATTGACGTCCAGTAACATTTTCAACAAGCAACAAGTCTGTAAAAAATTCAGGAGATCCGCCCCATCTATGCAAAGTTTGATTTTAGATTCTCAATTAGCAGCCTTCATATACAATTTAAACAAAAAATTTCAAGTGGGAAAGATTAGCATATTTTCACCTAAAATTGAAAATAAGCTTGAAATTCGAGAAAATGTGATTATTAAATTGCAAACTGTTGGCAACTGTTGGTTCTATTAAATCATTCACTATGAAGAGATAGCAGACCTCGGGTGTCTCCAGCGTTATTGTCCTATCACTAGCTGTCTCATAAATCTTTGAATAGTAGATTTGAGATGCGCGAGAACACTAGCATCATAAAATTTGCTATAAATTTTCATAACGGCAAGAAAAGTTGTGTGAGTGCGCCACACCAGATTTTATAAATAGGAGTACAGCAGTCAGGCATGCGCAGTTGGCGCAGTAAAAATAGGAATGTTCTCCACGGACTATATCTGTAGCCTTTTGTTGATTCAAGTAGGGAGAGAATATCTCATCTTCAATTACTGAATGAGTTCATTCCAGTAAGACAACTAATAACTCACACCAGAATATTGATCACTATCCACACACTCATAACAAATACTTGAAAAAATGCAAATATTTACCGGTTCAACCCAGAGGACTCTTGAGCACGTAATTCCTACATCTTTACTCTCGTTTATCAAATTGACAAACAGGTTTCCGGTTTTGTCCACACAGGCGAGCATGACCTGTTGAGCCGTGTGGGCGAAGGCGATGTCGTCGACGAGGCCGTTCAATCCTTTGATAAGTCCTCGCTGTTGGCTTTTATTACTTATTACTCTCACAATTCCACCTTTGGCAGTTGCTACGCAAACAACAAACGTCATTCATTTTAAAAAAGTTATTACTCTTGCATAGCACAACAAAACTGACAAAGTGTCCGTAACTGATTATCAATTGACTTCAATATTATTGATACATCATAATGATTACTTGTCGATACATTATACTAATTTTGATTCTAGTTTTAAATGAGAAAATAGTGATAAAGGAATAATCTGAATGAAGAAAAATATGAGGAACTAGAGAGTTGTGGAGGAAGAAAATTGTGCCAAACTTGATAGATGGTTGGGGGGCGTAGGCTACGCATCTATGCTTCTCATGGCCGAATCTCGATAGCCTGTGCATACTATTTGCACAAATAGTTATTTCACGGACTATTAAAAATCTTTTCGAAAAAATAATTTTCATAAACTTATTTTTTTCATATACCTAATTTAGTTGTGAGCCAAGTAGAGATAACTCTTTTGCACACCAAATTAATTTAATATTTTACTATGAAAAGCTTACAATTGATTCCATATGCAACATAGACTCCGCCCATGTGTACATCGAGCAGCTGACCAGTATAGAAACGCTCTTCCCATGAGTAATCCACAACATTTTTCAGTTTAACCTTCGAACTCCCTGTATTGTGGTTGCCAGCACTGGGAAGGATCGTTACTTCACTTGCAAAAACTTCTACAAAATCGTTCGCCTCATTTCCAGTAAATTTTCTGAAACAAAAAGTAGTCGACTTTAATAGAATAGAAAAAATTTAACGACTGCTATTGAAAAATTGCAGCTAATAGTGAAAATATTTTTATTTATGGTGACATCAGACAGACTCCCAATTTTTTCTAATCTACAAAGTACAACGCAAAGCTAACACTGTTATATTATGTTTCTGTAAGTCTTAGAATAGAATAAATTTATTAGCCCAAAAAACAGGATGTCAAAATTTTACATATAGGCCAGTCAATATAACAATAATAGAACAACACTCAGTCATTCCAAAAACTGGCAAAAAAAACAATACAAAGTCACAACATTTACAATAAAAACATGTACGGTATATAACTCCTATTCATATAAGAGTAACATTAATAAATTCTAGATTTTGAAATTTTTTACATTCATTTCATGTCTATAAACTCTTTAACTGAGTAGAGGTGGGTTTCAAGAGAAATGTTTCTAAAATCTGATTGAACATCCTGTGATTAAGTTGCCTCACCTCAATAGGAAGCCTATTCATCAATTTAATTGCAACATTTGAGGGGCTTTGGTCAGCTTTATACAGTCTGATTCTAGTTATATTGAGCGTCTGATTGGATTTTGTATTATAAGAATGAATTACATTTCTAAACTCCATTTTCTCCCGGTTCGCTTTCAGAAATTGTAAGCATTGCATTATAAAGGTGTTCTGAAAAACGTGCACATAAGTCAGGGCAGTGGCGGCTCGTCCTATGTGTTCAATGGTTCATTGAACCCCCATAATTGAATCAACTTCCTATACAATGATGAATTTGCAACTCAAATAATTATTATTTTATTTTGTACTAGTGAAATTACATCACAAAATTTTTCATCTACGTAAACTTAACGTCGATGTTTTGCGGCCGGTGCCAGAGTGGCTTGCTTGAAACAGCACCGAATGGCATGACGAGACGGGTGGTGTTGGAAAGCAATGTTCATTCTCTAGTCTGAACCCAAAAACAGGGCTGGGTGAGGTAGTAGTACGGAGGAGGGGAATCGGTTTGCTAGTATGAATTCGGTTCACAAACCTGCTTGAACCAAGTATGTAAGAGTTGAGTAGCCGAACCAAGCCGAGGCAAGTGAAGCATTCGGTAAACCTCGGAATGAATCGTGAGTATTCGTTATACGGATTCAGTATCAGATCAGTGCCATCTTGAACTTGCAAATAACCAATAAATTTAAATTTGGTGGCAGTAAACAGTAAGAAAGCGGTAAACAAGAAGTAGCCTAAGCGTGAGCGTGACCGTTTCGAGGTTATACGGTGAGGTTTCGTGTATAAATTTTTTTTCGTTATATAAATTTGTTTTGTGTGTTGAAGAATATAGTAATTTCTAATCTGTTTCGTGTGTATTCTTGAGTATTTCTAGTATGTCTATGAGTGTGAATATAATTTATTGTGTTACCGTAACAGCATTTTGATGAAGAAATACGAATAAGTTTCAGTATTTGTTGGAGACAAAAATTATTCATATTGAGGATAGGTGTAGAATAAAACATAATGGTAGATCAACTCCCGAAGTAAAAATCAAAGAAGAAAAATATGAAAAGGACAAAAATCTATATTTGTAAAAAATATGCTTAATCTTTGGGGGGGTAATTGCTTAAAATTATTATTGATTACCTTTACACTTGATTATGCTCAATACTCTATATCCTCTTGACCCCCAATAGATCATGAGGTTGAACCCTCAAGCTAAAAGATCACGAGCCGCTACTGAGTCAGGGCGTGATTCCTTACATCAAAAGGAGGAAAAAAAGTTCCAATTAACATAAGTCCGAAAATGCTTAGTTACCAAGTTATTCAGGGTCAAATATTTCGTCTGAATTTCAGTTCCCGGCCCTACGAGTATTTGTTGGTTGTTAATTAAGATGTACAATTTAGCGTACTTTATGTAAAATAGACTAAAGAATTGAATAAAACCGTTTCCAGACTTGTAGCTACAGTAATTTTTAAGAGATATGATGAAATACGCGAAACTTGATCCTGAAAAACAAGCTTCTTTAAGGTTTGAAGCGGCTTTACTATGTTAAATGTACAATAAACACAAAATATTTCAGTATAGAACTTGTAGAAAGTTTAATTTCAAATAGGAAGATGTAAAATAAGTCTATAAAAGACAAACGCAACATCTAAAAAAATAGTCCTTAATTACATTTGCAGAGATTTGTCTATTTTTCATGCGTTTTGTATGTAATAAAGGATTTTTTTTAAAGGTTGCGTTTGTCTATAATGGACTTATTTTACATCTTTCTCTTCGAAATTAAATTTTCTACAAGTTCTGCAATAAAATATTTTGTATTTATTGTACTCTCAATCGTCCGAAACGCTTTTAATTCAATAGTCATTTTGTCGACTATTATGAGAGGATAAAAATGATCATCACAGACACAGTCTGTGGAATAATATCGGGAAGACAACATTATGTCGTTGTTAGGGTAGGAAGGATTTATCCAGGTTTTCCACAAGGAAAATAACGAGTCAGAGGCTCCTCTTTCAAGAAAAGGATTTAAAGGACTTTTCCAAGGAGTTGCGAGTCTAAGGACTGCAACGAAAACGATCTCTAGTCTGCAACTTGGATCTCAGGAAAATTCGGAAATTTTCCAAGGGGAAAACCAGCAAATTATATTTGCTAATACAGGGGAGAGGTTTCTAGGATTTTTAAAAAAGTTTTGCGGGTCTAAAAAACTGCAATAAGGACGGTCTCAAGTCTGTGACTAAGTCCTCTAAAAATTCGGGATTTTCAATAGGGAAAACCAGCGGTCAGTAACAGCTAGCTTTAGGAAAATGATTATAGGAATTTTAGAAAAGATTTGCAGGTCTGAAAAACCGCAATAAGGACGGTCTCGAGTCTGTAACTGAGACCTCGGGTAATTCGGGATTTTCCTACAGGGAATAACAGCTCAGATAACTGCTATTATAAAGGACAGGGAATTCACTACAAGGAATAAAAGCAAGTCAGGAAACTGCTCTTATAAAGGACCAGGAATTTCCTACAGTGATAAAAGCAAGTCAGAAAACTGATCTTATAGAAAGGAGAGCATTTTTCTACAGGAAAGGAAACACATACAGGCGACTAGTTCTAACATACAGTTACCTGAATCGTCGTGATTCTTAAGACTGAGAATTGCGAGCCGGTCCTCAATTCCTGTATCCTAACTAAAACGTCGTGAGGCGACAGAGCAGAGTCTTACTCATTAACAGCTCTAGAAAAACGCTACAATTCGCGAACGACTCGGAACCCACCATAATCGAAGCAAAGAGAGCCCAGCTAAATTTAACTGTTGACGCGGCAAACTTAAGGTCCCTATAGATGCTCATCATAGGACAACTCGAACACCCCAAGTGATACAAGTCGGGGAAAATAACACAAGTAAAGAAATCCCCAAGGAAGATCTACCTTAGAGTTGTTGGAAACTTGACCCACAATATTTTATTCACTAAAATTTAGAATAGAAAATCCCTACAGAAGAAGATTACCGGGAACGTCACACGAAGAAGAGAACGAAGCCAGTTCACTAACCCGGTGATTGATCAACTAACTAGACCCGAGTCTGCTCCGAGCAGAGCAGGGGCCGGGAAACGGGAGGCTAGGGAAAGGGAGGAAGATGCTCCAATAAGAAGCATAGAAACCATCACACAACCGATCACGAGACAGGGAATGATTCAACTACTGCTGATGAGAAGGGTGGATGAATGGTGAAAATGATGCTAATTACTATAGAAGATTAAACAGGTAAACAACGTCTACTCAAGAAGTTACAAGTCCAATCAACCAGATAAACCACTATCTCTATGATAAGGGCGACGATGATGCGGCTGCTGCTGACTGCAATAATAGATTAGCGATCCTACAATTCGTGAACAACTTACTAAAAAATTAATATGACGTCAATAGAAAGGATGAATAGGATGATGATAGTCCACAGGGGTGCTGAAAATGATGATAATGTTCTAGCTCGACCCCAAGCTTAAGGCTGTGCAAAGGCTAAAAATATACTTTTCACTCGTGATATTTTTCAAATTTTTTTGATTTGTATATAAAAAAAAGTTTAGCTATCAAAATGAAAAAGTTTTCTCAGGAAATTGTTTTTTTTCTGATCATTACTTTTCGAGATATGAGCGCCTAAAGTTTGAATTTTTGGGACAACATTTCAAATTCGGTAAGAGATAAATCCATGAGATTTAGAGGATAGATTCTTCATGGTATTGTTGATCTAGTTAAACTAAAATATCAATTTTTGGAAAAGTTATTCAATTTACCAAAAATAACTCAACTAAAGTTATTTTTGGTTATTTTTAGTAAATTGAATAACACCATCTTAAAATTTGATATTTTCAGAAAATTTTTGTTTTACTAGATCAACAATAACATGAAGAATCTATCCTCTAATTCTCATGGATTTTTATCTCTTACCGAATTTGAAATTTAGTATTAAAAATTCATTGGAGTTGGTCAACAATATAAAGCATATTCCTGTTCTTTCATCTCATAAACTTGTCATTTGATGTTACTAATTTATTCACTAATTTGGTGGGAGAAAGTCTTGAAAGAGCTAAGGAAATAATGAAAGCCTCCATCAATGACCATACACTCAGAGAAGAACTGATAGGATTGATGAAGTTATGCACTCAGCATAATTATTTCAAATTTAACAATACGTTTTTTGAACAAAGAGAGGGGTTGGCAATGGTGACACCACTCCTAGCTGAATTATTTATGGATAAGTTAGAAAGTAGAATTATTGGAAATGGTAATTTCAAAGATAAAATTGTTTACTGGTTTCGATTTGAAGATGATATTATTTGCTTATGGAAAGGAAGTAACAGACTAGACAATTTTCTTTCCTATCTGAATGGATTACATCAGAGTATAAAATTTACTGTAGAGGTAGAACAGGATTGTGAATTGAATTTTCTAGATTTAAGAATAGATCATAGCACTGGTTTTCACAAGTTTTGTATTTTCAGAAAACCAACCCATACTGATGTTATCATTCCTCTTCATTCTTCTTGTCATCCTATTTCTCACAAACTTGCTGCTTTCAATAGCATGGTCTATTGAGCACTAACAATACCTATGAGCCATAATGATTTTGATATTGAGATCACTAAAATTAAACAGATAGCTGTCACAAATGGGTATGAAGAAAGTATGGTGGACAGATTATTGAGTAAAATTAATAGACAAATTTCAATCAATTCTAGCTTTGTAGGCTCAAACTGTGAGGAGAAGACTTGGATAATAATTCCATATTTAGGCCTTGTATCTGGTAGAGAATTGAGGAGGAATGGATTTCATGTTGCTTTCAAGACCAAGCCGATTTTAAATAGTCTATTTAGCTGGAGTAAAGACAAAATTGATATTTGGGATGAAAGTGGGGTGTACAAACTTAAATGTGGTGATTGTAATGCTTGTTATGTGGGTCAAACTGGGAGAAGTTTCAAAAGTAGAATTAAAGAACACATCAGAGATTGGAATAAACAAAATGGGGAATCTAACTTTGCAGAACATTTGATAACAAATAATCACAAGTTCACAGTTAAGGAGAATGTTGAGTTTCTGCATGTTAATAACAAAGGCAGATCTTTGAATATTCTAGAGGCTTTAGAAATAACAAGAGTAATTAAGGAAAATTCCCAGTATAGTTTAAATACAAGATTCATTTCAACCAATACAACACTACGAATTTAGTTTTATCATAAAATTGTAAGCATACATTAGTCAATAATTTTTCCATTTACATATTCGTTTTATTATCTTTCACGCTTGTTTTCTTGGTTCTTATTTTGTACTGAAAGTAAATTTTGTTATCATGGCGATTCTGTTGCTCAAGCCGCCATTTTTTCACACCGTTGAGTGGGAGGAGACTGTCTAGCTGGGCCAATGGCAGGCGTTCATGCCCTTGACCAACAGCAGTACTCGCCTACTAGTATAAATTCTGCTGCTCTTGTATTCAGTTTTAGTTCATCAGAGATTGACAATGGTGTAATAAACGATACCGGTCTTTCTAAGTATCAATAAATCTGTGTTTTTTTGACAATTTCTTAGTCTTTTTCATTCAATATGAATAATTACCACAATATCAACTTCTCAACTACACAAAAAAAAGACAATACATATCTTCAAAATCAGAGAATGTGTTGGAAAGAAAGTACAAAAAATCAAACCTATTCTTATGATTTATCAATTCTTGTGTATACCAGTTTAAATTGTTACTTGTTACGTCTGCCAGAACCAGTTTTTTTCTATTTGAAATCTGACAGCTTACAGTATTATGCTATTTGTCTGAAGTAGAACAAAAATCCGTACTTCAGAACAAAGTACCTTGGTCCTGGACTTCTAAATTTGGATCAGAAATAAGCAATATAAAAAATGCCAATATAATTAGGTTTCTCAATGAATTATCAATTATCAACTGGAAGCATATGTATTGTATGAAAAATATAGATGATAAAGTTAGGTTTATCCTTAGTACATTACACCACTTGACAAATCAAGCGTTTCCTTATATTCAGGTGAGAAGAAAGCCCAAACAATCAAGGTTAAACAGAGTTTCTAATGATGAAATCAGGGCACTCAAAGAAGACTGCTCCTTTTTATATGATTTCTATAGAAGTTGAGGATCTAATGAAATAAAAAACCAGTATAAGAACTGTAGAAAAAGTTTATAAATTGGCAAGAGAGACTAGGATAAAGATAAACGATAATTTAATAAATAATTCCAGTTATAAGTCCAAGGTTTTATGGAGTATTGTTAAGAGAGAGAGTAATCTTATTGATAAAAAGTATGGTATGCATGATGTTGAACGGTTCAACGACATTTTTGTTAAAAAGGCCGATGAGATTCTTAAAAAAGTTTCAGCTCTTCCGTGTTATAATGATTCAATGTACTACCTACATAAACTTCCAAAACCTTCACTTCCTTCAACTTCCATCTTGTAGAAATAGATGATGTTGAGAAAACTATTATGAGAATGAGTAGCTGTAGATGTGAGGATGTCTATGAATTAAGCTCTTTTTTATTAAAGTAAATGGAATAGATAGTTTGAAGGTAGTTATTACTCATTCGATCAATTGTTGTATTATTAACTCTGTTTTTCCTGATGATTTGAAGTTGGTTAAAGTCATACTTATGTACAAGAAAGATCAGATTTTGAAAACTACAGACCAATCTCTATCATATCAATTTTGTCCAAATTGCTGGAGATCATCCTCAATGAACAAATTGTGAAATATTTTGAGAAAAATAATTTATTTGGTGACTCTCAATTCGGATATAGGTCTGGACTAGGCACTGTTAGGGCAGCTGTTTCTTTTATCAGTAATTGTATTCTTGGTCTAGATAATGAGCTTATTTCAATGTAAGACTATTTTATGATTTATAAAAAGCATTCGATACTGTCTCTCATACTCTTCTATTGGGAAAGTTAAAGTTCTATGGATTCAAGGAGAGGGCTGTGTCACTAATGCAGTCGTATTTATGTGGACGATTTCAGAAGGTTTCTTGTGATGGGAAAGAGTCAGTTTATCTACCTGTGAAGCATGGTAACTCAACTATTAAATCAACAACTATTTTAGTTGTGGACAATATTTATCATCATAAAAATGAATCAACTAATAAATCAACAACTATTTTAGTTGTAGACTAAAGACTGTTCTTTTATTCTGAATTATCAGTTATTATTTTAGTTATTTTTCGACTGAATTTTCAGTTTATCAGGTACCGGTACAATAATAATTATTAGCCTTGAAATTGTGGAAGACTCATTTATTTAAGAGAGAAAGCAATAGGAATGCCATATACACACATTAGAGCATCAGTTTATGAAGACTATTTTATGATTTATCAAAAGCATTCGATACTGTCTCTCATACTCTTCTATTGGGAAAGTTAAAGTTCTATGGATTCAAGGAGAGGGCTGTGTCACTAATGCAGTCGTATTTATGTGGACGATTTCAGAAGGTTTCTTGTGATGGGAAAGAGTCAGTTTATCTACCTGTGAAGCATGGTGTTCCTCAGGGATCAATTCTTGGTCCAATCCTGTTCATCATTTATATGAATGACTTGCCCAATGTTTTATCAAATCCATCGGTACAGAGTTTTCTCTTAGCTGATGACATTAATATCTGTCTCAAGTCAAATTCATATGAAGTACTGAGAAACGAATAACTATTTCTGAAACTACTCAGGATTGGTTTACTGCTAATATTTTATGCATCAATGAAGGAAAGATAAAATATTTAGAATTATATTATATAAGAAGAAATACTACAGAAGCTGTAAGTCATTCTGTGAATTTTCTAGGATTGATGAGAATCTGGATTGGGAGAAAACCATTATGAAAATTGAATCAAAAATCAGTAAAGGCATATTTCTGATAAGCAGATTGAGACTGTATGTGAGTTCTAAGGTACTGAGAACGGTCTATTTTTTACCTCCTCCTATCAGAAGCCTGGATATTACAAAATTTAAAAATAAATTAAACGTAATTTTGTCAAAGAATAGTATTTATACAATCAATGAATTTTTCCAAATAAAACTTGAAGTGTAATAGCCTTATTAGATGATCATTACATTGAGTTCAGAGAACAATTTCTGGGTGTAGAATTAGTTATAATGATTTATCTATGTACAATTGTGAGTTTTAGTACATAATAGTTGTATTTATCTGTTATGTGTTTACTTTTGTTGTTACCATCTGACGTTGTAATGCATTTTGATGTTCTCACTTGCTACTATAATAAACCATTTATTTATTTCATTTTAATAAGAGAATCAAATGGCGGGAAAAAATTAGTAATTGGAATAACTAATTTGAAAAGAGTGCTTAAAGAGTCTAAAGTTTAATTTCTTATCACTTTGTTGTACCTATTACAAACGATAGGTGAACGGTGAAATATGAATGACTTATCCAAGACTATAAATATCTAAATATCCAATACTATTTTATCCCATTGACTTATCCAAGTATTTAAATGTACTGAAACCAAACTACGAAAAATGTATAATTCTCGTCGAAAAAATTATAGGCCTAATAACAATAAAGTTATAGCGAAATGAAAAACTAATATTACTACTTGTTGATGTAGCCAACTGTAATTATAAAGACTTACATGCTTTGAGTAGTTTCAAGTAGCTGCTCATTACTGATGGAATCCATTGCAAGAATGACAGCCCTAGAAATAAAACATCAACTATGAAAATTTATAACAAAGCAATTCATATTTTAATAAGCAATCGACGGTTGAAAGAGCTTAGTAATAGAAACCTTTAAAAAAAACATATTAATTTAAAAAATAATTACACTGATGGTTGATAAAACGTGAGTTAGAATAAATGAATTGGCAAAAAATTCCAAAAAAAACCGCCTGTGCCCTATATTGCTATAAGTTGAAAACAAATGTATACAGCTTACATTGAGGTATCCAAATAATCTATTGTAAATTTTTATAGAATTATCATAATTTATATCAATTTTTGGAATTCTTGAGTTTTAACGCGGCAGGAACAAGCAGACTTTCAAGCAAGGGGCTGGAAAACGTTATGGGCAGGCTACCTGGGGCAAGTAGATTATGTACAAATGCTTATTATACGTAAATTATTTGTTGTAATAATACAGTATCATACCAAAAATAATATAGTCAATGTTGAAATATACAACTATTTTGTACAGAATTATTCACAAACAACGAGTTAAACTAACCTATTACCTAACCTCAAATAAAAGGATATTTTTAGATCGCCACTAGCGACAAAGCAAAAAAATGTTTTTCATGTCTTTTGCATGACAAGAGTTTACAAAAATTATTAAAAAAATACTTTACAAACCTTCAGATTATTGAAAGACGAGTCAAAACCAGCAAATGTGCCAATAAGAAAACTTTTCAGTTTCAAGAATTTTCAACCAAGGCAGTAGCAAGGAAGATCGTGAAGACGAAAGAATTGAATAGGCACTTGACACAGCCAAAGACGTTAAAGAAGTATAGACCCACAATGCTTATGCCTTCCCAATGCCAGCTCTTACTTGAAATTGAAGGCTACCATTGAGGTATTTTAGCGCGAGTTATTCAAAATTTATAGGGGAGAGAATGCTGTTTTGGCGCTGCAATACAGTTTAATATTAGTCTATTCAACTAAGGGAATATCATTTATATGATTTGAAGCAATTTTGAAGCTACCAATAATCGATTTCTTCAAGTCCTGATAAATAAAAGTCCTGTAGATAATATAGTTTTGATAATTCACTGACATAGTGTAAGTTAATTAATATTTTGCCTTTACTTAAATGTAAGTTAACTGCTATCTATTCAATTTCTATTCAGCATGTTTTAAAACAAGGTTATTATAAATAACCTTATTCATCTGATAACATAGGCTTTAAAAGTTTTGTGCTATGAATTTTTATAAAAATGCTATTTTTTCGATCATTGATAAGTAGTGTTCTGTGCAATACTTTAGTATTATATTTTTCATCTATACTTCTTTAATTCTATAAATTTGAATTATAATTCCAATGAATAAATGAATCAATTAGGACATTATTTCTGCAATCATTATTTTAATGATACAATCCTTGTTCAACTAGATTAACTCATAGATCAATGGATAGCTTGACATTATTGAACCCAATAAATATACAGGATGAGAGTATGAAAGTAACACTATTTAAGAAATACAAATACAGTAGGCTAATATGAATATCCATTTGGCAAAACCTGATATCTCATTTTTTCAAAATGATATTACTTCATTTGTATTGAATGTATAAAAATAATTTTTACTAACTTGGGTTAGTAGACTTACCTAGGCTACCAGTCCTAGGTAAGAACTAACCTGGGCCTTATTACAATCAATTTATTCAAACTAAACCTGCAAAAATTAAATATGATTTGTGGCAGAGTTTCAAACTATCATAAATGAATAACAAGTGAGCAATTAAAATTAGTCTCAAGTATTATTAAAGGTATGGCTAAATGTATTAATTTTGTTTTGTAGTTACCTGTGATATGAAATGTAGACATTTCTATTGCCTCAATTTATAGCTGAACAAAACTTTGTCATTGCTGATAATCTAACCAGCTATGTTTCCAGCATTTCTATGTAACCAGAATTAATGTAAATTTCAAATAATTCAATATTTATCATTGATTAATTCAGCATCAACGAATGGGACACCACTTATGGGACACAGCGTCCCAACATGCAGCAACGGCGCACACGCTTTATATTCAGCAAAAGCGCATGCACTTTGTATTTAATCGTAGTACCATTAAAAGCCACTGACAGTGACACTGCTTGCCCAAACTTTTAGTTTATAATCCAAACCTTTAGTTTATTAGTTTCAAATCAGTAAACAAAAATATTCTTATATATATCTCATTATTATTCTACTTATTTATTCACCTTAGCTAGTGACATGGGACGCCACCAAGGATAGGCTGGAGTTATATTTTTTCCAGTTAATATGATTTTTCACACTTTTATTATTTCTTAGTTATTTTTTAATCCATGAGTTATGCAACTCATGGATTATTGAAAAATGAAGTTCTATAATTTTATAGCTTTTGTTTATTATTTTCCAATAATTTTGAGTTGTATAACTCACAGTTTTCTTATGGATTACAAAATAACTAAGAAATTATGGAAGTGTAAAGAATCATATTAACTTGTGGACGTACCGTATGCAAAGAATACTGTACTTCACTAATAATATGCTATAAATACTTCACCAACACTACAAATTGATGTTCAATAATAGGCCTATACGAAACGTAAAATACAAATACGAAATACAAGTTTGCCTATACGAAACGTAAAATACAAATACGAAATACAAGTTTGCAAGATGAAAGAAAATTCAGATTCAAATTCTGTTGCTTTCAAAGTGTTAGTGCCGGTTGCACAAGAGCCGGTTGAATTTTAATCGTGGATAATTCCACAAGAACCAATCAGAGAAGCCATCTTTTAAGAAAGCCTTCTCTGATTGGTTCTCTTGAAATTAACCACGATTAAAATTCAACCGGCTTTTGTGCAACCGGGCTTTAGTGTTCTACCTGTTGGCATTCGAATTCTAAAAAAAATTACTGTTCATGTTACACATACTGCTAATGGTAACTCAACTATTAAATCAACAACTATTTTAGTTGTGGACAATATTTATCATCATAAAAATGAATCAACTAATAAATCAACAACTATTTTAGTTGTAGACTAAAGACTGTTCTTTTATTCTGAATTATCAGTTATTATTTTAGTTATTTTTCGACTGAATTTTCAGTTTATCAGGTACCGGTACAATAATAATTATTAGCCTTGAAATTGTGGAAGACTCATTTATTTAAGAGAGAAAGCAATAGGAATGCCATATACACACATTAGAGCATCAGTTTATGAATGCAGAATGAACGAATGATTGCAAAATTCTGAGGTGTAGTAGTAGTCTCGCTCGAATTCGCGCTGTATCTATGAGACCGTGAGACAGTTCATGAAAAAGGGAAAAACGATTGAATACAAAAAGCGCAAAGAACTTAAAGAGATATAATAGACCCACAATGCCTATGCCTTCCCAATGATAGCACTTACCAAAGACCTTAAAGAGATATAGACCCACAATACCTATGCCTTCCAATTGATAGCTCTTACTTGGAATTGAAGGCCGCCATTGGGGTATTTTAGCACGAGATATTATATCTATATATATTTGTAATATAGATCACAAAGGCATTGGTGGCATTGGTATGCAAGGAGCTATTATAGTCACTGAACTCTATACTAGTTTAGTATAGTAAACACTGATTAGAGTAAACTATAGAGCGGCTGTTGGTGTGCTTACAGCGCTCTCAATGTGTTACACAGCGAACTAGTATTAGTATAGCTATTACTTAGTATCAAAGACCTTAAAGAGATATGCATCTTTAAGGTCTTTGCTTAGTATAGTCACAGAGAAGAGAGTCACAGTATAGTCTTAGTATAGTCATAGTCATAGTCATAGTCATTATCTTAGTCATAGTCTTAGTATAGTCACAGTCCCAATTATTTTGGTATGTATTGTGTTTGTACTATATATTGCCATTATTTTATTGACTGCACTATCCCCAACGCAAGGTAACAAGATGTGTTTTTATGTTGAGAAGATAAAAGGAAATAGTGTGTCAAAATTTTTTAGTAAATGTCTACTATAGTTACATTCATTCACATCTTTTGTGTGGAGCAATATTATGGGCCAATTGTAGTGATTTCCATCCACGTTTTGGGTTACAAAAAAGAGCAATAAGAACCATGTATACGGTAATGTTCCTCCCCTTAAGCACTGCAAACCGCTATTTGTTAGATTGAGAATTATGTGTTTGCTGTGTATTTTTATTTTTCAATGTTTATTATTTATAATGATTAACTTGCTCTCATTCTCTAGTCATTTTGATGTTTATTAGCACAACACAAAAAATAGGTCAAACCTAGAAACGAATATTGTCGGTATAAATCTAGTCATATCAGTTTTAGGGCTTGTGCAATTAGGTTTTATAATCAGTTACCGTTACATGTAAAGAGGCTTACTAGTGAGTGAATATAAACTTAAATTCAAGGATTTTCTAATAAGAAACCAGTTTTTATACTAATGATGAATATTTTGCCTTTAATATGGAGAATTTGTAAGACGTTAATGTGATGATTTCTTGTTTTTATGTGGTATGATTATATGCTTTTTATGTAATAATTAATGTAAATTTCTCATGGAGTGGCCTATACAAATTGTAATTTGTCTTTGAAAATAAATGGATTTTGATTTGATTTATAGCCTAAAGCTGGGTTTACACCAAAGTATATAATATATAAGCTTATGCTTTATGGGCCAGCATGTGGAAGCGTCAGAAGTGACTTGTCATAATAAATTTAAAAAATACAAAACAGAAATTACATCAAAGATGTACATTGAAGGACAGTATGCTATACTATGCAGTATTACTGCATATTTTGGAATGGCCTCTATGGGTCTGCCTCAAATGTCAATTCTCTGTAATACTCCTTCGATCCATTTAAGCCCCACATCACTTGCCGTATGCACCTCCTGCAATCCTCCCTCACATGTTAACAGAGGGCAGTTTGAAACCAAGTGCTCCATTGTCTGTATCTCGCCACATTCACAGTATGGGTCAGGTGTAAAGCCCCATAAGGCAAGAGACTGGGCGCATCTTCCAGTAGATGTCCGGAACCTGTTCAAACAGCACCACTGCCGGCAGCCAAGCAGTGTCCCTGGCACCTCTCCGTTTGGATCCTCAATTAGATGTTTATTCTTCACTGATGAGGAGGACCACCTTGCCTTCCAAATTGTTCCAATATCCTGACCATTCTGATCATCTAATCTCAGATACCTCCTAGATTGTAGCCGTCTTGCTGGTGCATTATTTAGCTCCTTAGCTATTGGTAACTCATTCCTTGAGACAACCCTGTTAACAAGTTGTCTTGTCTTATTCAATCTGCGGAGGTCTGGTGGCAGGACATTACAAAGCACAGGTAGCCAGTTGGTCTCTGTTGGTCTTATTGTGCCACTGATTTTCCTCATGGATTCATTTAGCTGCACATCAATCTTTCCCACATGTGCACTATGTGCCCACACAGGTGAGCAGTATTCAGCCACACTGTACACCAAGGCAAGACTGGATGTTTGCAGCGTTCCCACATTGCAACCCCAGGTTGTGCCAGCCAGTTTGCTTATAATATTGTTTCTGGTCTTTAACTTGTCTTTTACTACCTCCAAGTGATGATGGTAAGTTAGAGACCTATCAAGTCGCACACCTAGGTATCGAGGGGCTTCCTGATGTGTCAGTTTCTCTCCACAGAAAACAACATTAAGCCTTTTTCCTGCATCCCGATTACTGAAATGAAAAGCTGTTGTGACTGTCTTGGTTGGATTGGGTTTCAGGTGCCATGCCTTGAAGTATTCTGCCAAATTTTCTAGATCTCTGTTGAGCATAGTTCCCAATACCTCAAATGAGGAGTCTTGTGCCACCAAGCCAATATCATCTGCATACACAAATTTTTGTGCTCCTGTGGTAGGGAGATCGGCGGTATACACATTAAAGAGCATTCATATTAGTTAGCCAGTGTATGGCCTTGGGTCCCAGGTTCCTTATGAATTCAGGAAGGATGCCATCAACTCCAGCAGCTCTACCCAGCTTGATGTTTTTGATTGCAGCTAACACCTCACTATGGTTCACTGGACTCACAAAGCCACATCTACGCAATTCTCTTCTCAGATGTCGCTTCATATGCAGTGAGTCTCTGTGTGGTACATTGATATTGCTAACCTCACATATGGTGTCAGCTAATACATCAGGTGAGACTGTTGCATGGGTTGTGATCACTTTCGCTGCTCCCAGTCTTCTAAGAAGATTCCATGATTTTCTACTGGAATGAGTAAAATCCATGCTCTCCATTGCAGCCACCCCTCTGCTGCGTCTCTCCTCATCCAGTTTTTGCATCAGCTGGTTGGCAGTCTCATCACTGTGTGTATTCCGGTATTCTTTGAGGAGGTCACTACACTCCTTACTCCAGCAGGGAATGTAACTCTTCCTATGACCTCTTGGCATTGATCTTTTAGCCGCCAAATGAATCAGTTTGGTGAATCTATCATAATTCTCAATAGACACTGGGATTCTGCTAACAGTCTTTTCTATCACTTCTCTGAAGTGGGCCCAGTCCGCTCTACATAAATTCCATTTTGGCATTTCTCGATTTTGGATAGATGGCAGCACCATTCCAAGTTCAATGACTGCGATACTATGCTGGGCTCTTGGAAAGTGGGATTCTATTGTTCTCTCAGTCATCAGTGGCCTACCATTCTCAGAGCATGTCACAAAACAGAGATCTGGTGATGATGTTGTTCTCCAGCGTGCAGAATGGAAAGTAGGGCTCTGTTTTGCATCAAAGACCAGGAAGCAGCCAGCTCCCTCCATCCACTGCTCTAACTCTGCTCCATCAGCATTGACATGACTGTACCCCCATAGTGGACTGTGTGAATTGAAATCTCCTGCATATATACATGGGTGTTCCACAGCCGGTGATAGAGGAGTGCTCCACCTTTCTGAGGGAGGCTTGTAGACATTAAAAATTGTTGTGTGTCCATATTTTATCCCAATGGAATGGCAGTTTCCATCCACAGCTGTACATAGCATGGCCTTGTCCTGGGTAATATATGTGGCAATTCCATGCTTGTCATGAAGAAGAAAATTAATCATAGAATACCCTGGGAATTTTAGCCTGCTCTCGGCATTTGTAGCAACATGTGTCTCTTGAAGGAGTATTACATCTATTTTGAGGTACCTCATCACCTCTCCACATATTTCAGCCTTTGATCTAGAAATTCCTTCAATGTTGAGCTGAGCAACTCTTAGATTATTATGTCTGATTTCAAGCAGAGTATTGTCATTATAATTTTGAGATAGCTGTGTTGAGCCCTGACAAGGGCTGTTTTGGCCCATTCGACCGGGAGACATTTGTGTCCGGTCAGCTTTTCTGAGGCTTACACCGTGGGGCACCTCAATTACCTTTTGCAGTGACAATTAATAATTTCCCTGTGCTACATCGCCAATATCCAGCCAGTACCAATACCCCCGGGACGCAGAATGTTATTTTTATTAGGAGCCGATTGGTTGGTGTAAGAAAGAGGGTACAAAGGATGTTGGTCATGAGGGACCAGGGAGGGCTGATAGGGGTGTGGAGGGAGAAAAAGCAAGTGTGTGGAAGAGGGAGAAAAGGTATGACAGGTGAGGGGGGGGGAAAATAAGTTATTAACAAAGTTATTAACAAAATGTTAATAGCCTTATCCTTATAGATAGTATTACATTGAACGGAACTTGATATTATGTTCATCATGTGTATGATAAGTTATGTTCTATCTAATAGAGTGGCCGTAGTCGAGTGGATCAGATGCTGGCTTTATGATTCAGAGGCCCGGGTTCAAATCCCGGCCCGGGCAAGATATTTATCTTGGGCCACTCCCGTGTTTTGGATGGACACGTAAAGCCGTCAGTCCCGGCTGCCTAAAAAGCAGTTGTTAGGTCATGTCAGAGGCCCTGAAATTGATCAGTTGCGACCTGAAAACCTGAAAACCAGACCTGAGCCAGCCAGGTCACTCGATATTATTATTATTATTATTATAGGCTTATCTAATAGAATATATATAGGGATTAAGTTATTACATTTTGTTAATAACTTTGGTGTAAACCCAGTTTAATAGATTATAAACATGTTTTGTTGAACTGAGTAACCTGCTATTTAATTAATTTTTTTTTTCTATTTTATTTTTTTTAAATTTTTTTATTTTTTTTTTTTAATTTTTTTATTTTATTTTTTTTTTAATTTAATTTTTTTTCCCAGGTTTGGTTGACCTGGATGACCTTGAGGTTAGGTTTGGTTGACCTGGATGACCTTGAGGTTAGGTTTGGTTGACCTAGATGACCTTGAGGTTAGGTTTGGTTGACCTGGATGGCCTTGAGGTTGGGTTTGGTTGACCTAGATGACCTTGAGGTTAGGTTTGGTTGACCTTGATGACCTTGAGGTTAGGTTTGGTTGACCTCGGTGACCTTGAGGTGAAGGGGGAGTCTGGGACACTTGTGTCCCAGACTCCCCCTTTTGTTACTACTAATATATACTGGTTTTTACACTTATATACAATACAGCAAATTATAAATGCATTTGCATAATATAGACTGAAAAATTTTTTTTGAAGTGCATATGATATGAAAAAAGCAATTGTCAATAGCTGTAGCTAATATTGTTATGCATCAACATGAATTGGTGGAGCTTTGTATTCTTTGCATTCTTTGGGAAGAATATTCAAAACATCCTTGCCACTAACTCTCTACCTCTAGAACAAGAAACTTAAAGAGTAATAGGGTTTTAGCACATCTACAAAAGAGTTTCTTAGCTATAGTAGTCTGGGATTGCTTCTCTCCCATGAGTCAGTGATTGATTCACTTTAATCTGTTAGGATAAGTTGAATTACAATGAATTATAAAATAATTAAATAATTATAATAAAAATAATTAAAATAATTATAATAATTAGTTGAAGTTGAATTATAATGGGAAACAGGGAAATCCAGTTTTCAACTGTAGAATTATTTATAGAAAATAGAGTACTCAGCGTTAGGCAATTGTATATATTATTGTTATTAGGGCATATGAAAAAACATCAAAATAGGAACCATATCATAAATCATAGCCATAATACTAGAATAAGAGAACGTTACAATCAAGAAGTACCAAGAATGAATACAGCGTTTGGGCAAAGATCACTAGGATATTTAGGGCCTAAAATATCTAATAGAATACCATTAGAAATCAAAGGAGAGGAAAATTTCAATAGGTTCAAAAGAAAAATTAGACATTGGTTATTCAGTATTGGGATACAAAGTAGTGAGGAACTAATAGTAAGTAGGATTTAGATTTAAGCAGTATTCTTTTTATCAAATATGGTCATATCTCTTGATTTCATTTTCATTTAATGAATTTGATCTGATTGCAAAGAATATTGAATTTTCGATAGGTGAATGATCTAGCAATAACAAATAGAGTAATAAAGCTTCACCACATCGGGATTAGCAGATAATCAACAGAATCTCAAAGTAAGTATTATTATTTCTTGCTTTCATATTACAGAATCAAACAGTGATTCATCAAGTTAATATGCAATATTGTAATGTGCATAACTATTAAGTGAATCAGTAATTTCCAACTCTTGTAATGTGAAGAGATCTATTAGTATAATTTATCAAATAGTTTCATTAAATAACTAACACTAACCTTTGATTTGCTGGGTCCTCCTCCTCCTCCTCCTCCTCATCCTTCCCCTCCTCCTCCTCCTCCTCCTCCTTATCCTCCACTCTTACTCTGCTGATCGCTTCTCTTGTTATCAGATCATGAAATCATGATGAAAAACAACTCAGTGTTAGATCTTTTTTCTAAGTTGAGTGGATTTTGGAGCATATGCTGTGAGTAAGAATAACACAGACACACTCTCACCCACTAGTAATTTACAATCTACACACAAAAGTTTTCTCTCTATTTGTTATGCATCATGACAAGACTTCTGTAATCTTTCAGATAATATACTTGCATATTTAAGGTTGAATTTATGCTCAGATTGCACATGCACTGAGTCAACATAAATTTGTAGTTTTCCTAATATTTCTGATGAAGGAAGAAGCAAAGACAGAGTGGGATTTTATTCGCAAAATCATTCAAGATTCGGTAATCCACAAGTTCTTCCTTTTGAATTGAAATTTTCTTATAGGTTGACTCCCATCTCTTTCCATTGATCATTCCTCTTCCAAAATGTCATTCCACTAATATTATTTGTTAGCTCATTCTAATAATCATATAATAACAGACTCATCAGAGTGAGAGAGAACGACAAGTGTAGAATGAATAACAATTTTTGCCAAAACAAACAAGAAGAGAAATTTACTCCTGGTGTTCTCATAATCGATTGTTTTCCAGAATCAAAGATGGTAACAGTATACACTGAATTCAAATGCAGCAGATCACATCAGCTTATAGAGAGTGAGAAGCATACGCTCAGCTGAGAAAAAGTTTATCATCTTAGAGCTAATCAAAACCGCAATAACAGTGCTTGTAACAAGTTTTTGCATCAATCACATGGTGTGTGTAAGGAGGGATTACAAACTTCAAAGACTGAAAGCTTTGCATTTTGTGAAAATTATATTAGTCAGATTCTGATTATCCAAAGAGAAGTCCAAATTGAGTGTGTGTGTTTTTATGCTCTAACACATAATGTAACCATGATATGACTGGAATGATCGAAATTCATCTATTGATCTCGTGGAAAATGCAGTAGGCGTTGATATGGATTTGTTTGCAACAATGATTCTAACCCATGTCAGCAGCAAGCCTTGTCACATATCTGATGAATTGCATAGTATCTATATTATAAAATTCAATTTTAGAAATTCGTTACAGAAAATAAAGTTTCTGTTTGTTTGTCAAAACAGTGTAGGGAAACTATACTATATGCTTTTGCATTTGTTTTCATGAGTTTACTACTGTCATAGGTGTAAACTTGAGTTCAAAGTGTTAGCAATGCTATTTCTAAATAAGTAACTTGAGGAATGACTCATACTATTACATCAGTATCTCTTTCCTCATGCATGAATCTTTTCACCCAGCTTGATTCTAATTTTAAAAACCTATGTTTGGTTTCTCAAAGTCTTTCTTGTTACTGTGGTTTCCAAACTATGAAATATCACACTTTCCTTCTCCTCCAAGCATAGTAAAGGAAGAAATTATCTAACACTGTGAGTGAGAATATTGTACAACAGCTAAAGCCAATGAAATTATAGTGTTTTCTTTTCACTCTAACTATGAGTGTGGGCTAAGAGTAGTGAGATGAAAAAGCTATTCATACTGATCTGGAGAGTGATCATTTACTGTAATCTAATTTATGTTGAAAAATGTACATCTAACTAGACATAGAAGTCTCCTCATAACTAACCAAATCCCTAGACATATATTTATTGTTTAACAAAGGATGCTGACAACAAAAAATTCGTACCAAAAATATTCTATTGCTTGAAGCAAAGTGTTAAGTTTACTCAAGCAAAGAGTATCTTACTTACATCATATTGTAATCTTAAAAGTATTTATAATCCATAAGTATTCCATAGAAGGTTTTCCATGCTTATGACAGAAATCATTTGATAGAAAATCTATGTTCCTTATAGCATCTGACACAAATTATTCCTCTTGATAGACAAATCTCCTTCGACAGTGTAAGGGATTGTGATCACAACTCACTATGATCAAAATACACTCAATGTGAATGCTTTAGGTTTCTCTCTCAAATTTGTATTTCTTTTTCAAATTCTGCTAGTTGCTGTTCCCCGAATGTCTCTGTGGCTTTCAAAAAACTCTACTCATCTAGTTGTAGCTTATGCTTCTTGCCCGATAGAGGAATCAAATAATGGCTGCTTCTCTCAACAATATAATATATAGCCACTTGTGCTTTCACCAACTTAATCTGAATCATGATAGTAGGCATAGTAAGACAGTTTAAGGAAGCTTTTTTGCTCGAAATCCCCTCTCCCCTCTCCCCCTCGTCCATCCCGCCACCCCTTCCCCCCGCCAGTAGGGTGGGGGGTGTTCTAAAAATAGATTTCCCCCCTCTCTCCCTCTCTCTCCCTCTCCTTCTCCTTCTCCCCCCCTCTCTCTCTCTCTCTTATCTTATCTTATCTAATCTAATCTTATCTTATCTAATCTAATCTTATCTAATCTAATCTAATCTTCCCCTCCCCCAGTGAGGACGAGGGGGATGAAGAAGGAGAGAGTGATCTCTCTCTCAGTGAGGGAAAAAATAATTTCCCTTTGAGGGAAAAATTCTCTACTGACAGATTAAAGTGAATCCATTCGCTGTCAAATTAAAGTGAATCCATATTACTACATCTATACTGTCAAATTAAAGTGAATCCTTATCTTTACATCTATGCTGTCAAATTAAAGTGAATGCATATTTCTACATCTAATGCTATACTGACAGATTGAAGTGAATGCTAGATGAGGGAAAAAATCCCTTTGAGAGGGAAAAATTCCCCTGGTGACAGATTGAAGTGAATCCTTTTTGCTATATTGTACTAGTGAATCCTTTTTGCTATGCTGACAGATTGAAGTGAATCCTTCACTTTGCAGCTACGCGTTACACCGCTTACCAGTCTTTTTGAGATTTTATGTTTTCGGGGTCAATACGACCCCTTTGTACTGTGCTAACCCCATTTTTTCTGTAATTATTTTGGCTACCTGATTTTCTGTAAGGTTATGTTGTTTGGCCTCTATCCAGTTCATATGAAAACTAACCCGGACATATCTGGACACGATATCATGTGCTATCCTGTGTATGAATAAATTAAGATAATCTATGAATGGAGCCGAAAACTGCAGTCTCATGATGGTGCCCTCTTCCGAATTTTTAATTGCCTCATCACGAACGCTTTTCACAACGACTTCCATCTCGTTTTTTTTAATAAAATCTCCAATATCATTTTTAGTTGCATACTTTTCTGCAATTTGATTAATCAGAATAGCAATGGCATCTTTTGTAATGAATTGTTCAACACCGTCCATAATATTAGCTTTTATTGCACTCTCCATTTCAGATAATCGTTTTTCAAACTCTTCCTTTGTTAATGAAGAACTAGTCAATTTCTGCAAAGTAGATTCTAAATATTGCTTATCAATTAGCGATGGCTGTGTTTCATTTACTTTAGTAAAAATTTCTGTACTGAGCTGTTTTAATTTAGTATTGAGATAGTTTCTGTCCAGCACCTCCAAATTCTTAATTGTATCTGATATGGCTTTTAATTTCTCATCTAAATAAGCTTTATCAACTTTATCGTTGTTAATACTCACCAACTGGGATGAAAAGCTGTCTGTTAAAGTTTTCACTTCTCCTAGAGCAGATTCTAAAGTTAGAGTTCTCTCTGCAATAGCTTTATCAATATTAGCACTAAAATTTTGTAATGTACTTAGAATATGTTCTCTTTCAATTATGCTCACTCCAATATTCTTTGTATTTTCCGAAACGAGTTTGGTTATTTGCGAATCTAAATAAAATTTCACAGCTTCGCTGATTCCTTGTTGATTTATCGATTCAATTATCTTCTGCGTTATCGAGTCAATATCACACGTAAGATTAGCAACAGCAGCCCCAGCACTAGGTGTATCAATTCGACCGAATCGATGCAGAGTCATCGTAACACTAAACAATTAGTTTTGCTTCTTTTAGCTCTTCAATTATAGATGCGATCTCAATATCATGTCCAGTGTTGCCAGAAGCTTTTGAGGAATAGAGTAAATTTAATCTTTCCACTAATTCGTCAAAATTATCAAAGTATTGATAAATTCTATCATGAGAATTATTTTTTGCAAATTTCAATAAACCCCATCCCTTCTTTTTACTAATTTTTTTACTGGGAAATAACTTCTGAATCATTTGCGATTTAATTCCCTGATTTCGTTTAACATACCCTCTTCGATCTAAATGTATGCCTGTAAGTGTTAAGATTTTTTTATACTTATCCAGATCTCTCTGATTATAAAGATTCGAATTCGGTCTTGAACTGAATAATAACTCAAGTAGACTGTGTGTTAAACGAAATCTTTCATTATTAATATCTATATAACCATCGTCGAATATTACTTGCTGATTTCCAATATAATACACGTCATCTTTAGAATTGTACGAAATTCCATAACTAATTGAATTATTCAATTTTTCCGCATGAAACGTTTTTAGATATTGTGACAGCACATCATCGTTTTTACTAGAACCAAGTAAACTGTTTTCAAATTTAGTCGAGCTTAAAAGATTGTCTGTTGAACTCTCATAGCTTTTATCATAACTCGAGTGTTCATCATCAATTTCCATACTCTCTTGTTCCTCTTTTTTCTTCCTTTTTTACACCAGAGAGAAAACTAGATTTGGTTTTTCCCAATTCAATTATAGGTTCTATCAATGGTGATAGAGTTTTCATATTGTATTCCTCCGATCGTTTTTCAAAATTAAGCAGGCTTCTATGCTTGTCACTGATTACTTTTCTCAATTTCTTAATCTTTTCGATTAAACTCTCCTTCTTGTTATTTACTATGTTCCTTCCTCTCCTCCTATATGTTTTAGACAACATGACTGTACAAAGAATTAATCTCTACTGAACGGAAAGAATCGTGTCCAGTGAATCCCGATATTCTCCTTCCTTTATATCACATTCTTTCAAAATTGTAACAAAATTATGCGGTTTATGATTCCAAACTGTATGACAAAGTTTACTGAAATCTTTATAAGAAATATCTCCTCCAACATGATCTCTGTGAATTAATTTGAGACTCAATAAATCCATCTAAAAAATTATAATCATATTTGCATTGTCTCTAGTGAAATGTTTCTGTGTAGCTCCATAACTCTGAATTAAATATGCTGTGTCAATATTTCGATGACGTCCCATAGTAAAATATTCTCTTATCTGTGGCACATTGCTCAGTTGTAAGTCATCAAAAATTACTAAGCTATATTCGGGGATACGGTTCGGATGGGAATTTGGCTCACATCCTCTTTCATGTGAAATCCGATATTTTTCAAACCTGCAAATACCTTCTTGAGAAAAACATATTTTGGTTGATATAAGCTCTTGCTAAATAAGTAAATGTGCTTAAATCTTAAGCCATTTTCAGCAAATACTAAATTAAATAAGAGATTTGTTTTTCCTCCAGCACTGGGAGAAATAATTAACATTCTTGCATTATGAGGAAGTAAGTCTCCATTTTTACAAAATGCAGGCTTTTCTTTATCTGTAATTAATTTATCAAAGTTAACAATTGGTATTTGACTCATGATTACAAACGTACAGAACGTGATCTGATAAGCTACTGAAAAATTTTACAAAAGTTAGATCAGTGCCGCTATGAATGAGAGCAATGACCGAGCACACATGCATTAGCATAGAGGGGCGTATCAAGAGATTGGAATGTAGACACCACTCTCCACCTCCTGTCATCATCATCAGACAGAGGATGGATGTATCTACCTTCTCTGTTCCTCACCCTCTTTTCTGCTTATCAGCTATTGAGTGTGCAAAGATTCTTATATTACGAAATGAAACTATGGATTGAAATGAGAACCAATGTTTGATAATAATACTTCTATTATATTTTCAACGAATGTACATCATGATATTTACAATAGATTATTTACAATAAATGTACATGATATTTACAATAGATTACAAAAGATTATTTTTCATCTAATAATTGATCTTTACTAATATAACTAGGTGTTGAAAATCCAATCCATTTCACTTACAATCCTTTTTTATCACATTTTAATATTTTTTCAATCAAATACACTTGTCTCTCCGATTCGTTTAATTGTGTTTTTTTTAATTTCTTCTGCATAAAACCGACCACTAATTACTTCACCGTTTAGATCTCTCAGTGAGTAGGTTATAGGTTTAGAAGGAAATATAGAGTGAATCACAAAATACTCTGCGCTCCAGTTTATGTTATAAGATTTATTGAAAAATAATTGTTTCTTCGAGATTCACACGATATCACCTAGCTTAAATTTTGGTTTTGAATTTTTCAATTTATATCGTCTATTGAATGCAGAATTTAATGACATTAAAACATGAGAACGATTTTTCTTACCAACATCCTTAGGTTTCATTCCAATGGATGAATGCGTTGTTGCATTATAATCACGAACCAAACTGTCTAGCTCTGATATCCAGTTTTTGGTTCCACGCTCAGTTAAATATCTATAAATTTTTGCTTTAATTGTTCTATTAAACCTTTCAACTATGGAGGCTTTCTTATCGGTAAAAACATGGTAATGTTTAATACTATATCTATCTAATAAGGCTTTAACTTTTGAATTAAAGAATTCTGTTCCCTGATCTGTTTGGAACAGCTTAACTCCCTTATTTTTAGAAATAATTGGTTCGAGAGCATTAAATACAGATTGGCTTGTCTTGTCTTTTAATGGTACACAATATGCAAATTTTGAAAAACAATTAATAACAACTAAGATATATTTATAACCCTTATTAAAACGCGATAAACTTGTCATCTCAATAAGGTCGGCTTGAAGCAGGTCTTTTTCACTTTTCAGTTCATATTTGCGAGTGGCATAGTTCACACGCGGCACGCTATGAAGCTCTAAAGCTAGCTTAGATCTAATAATATTCATGATATTTACAACAGTCAAATCAAAAT
This sequence comes from Nilaparvata lugens, assembly GCF_014356525.2. Lineage (NCBI taxonomy): Eukaryota > Metazoa > Arthropoda > Insecta > Hemiptera > Delphacidae > Nilaparvata > Nilaparvata lugens. Next base: position 44,739,150 of record NC_052506.1, read on the forward strand.
TAGTGGTGTTGGATGATTGTCACGGAACATACTGAGCAATCAGTTAGAGTGTTGTGGGCACTCTATAATGTCCAAAAGGGAGAGTGTCAACACCGTTCTCAGCAATGTACCTCTTATCATCATAAGGACTCAAACAGATTCTTGCACATTCAACCTGATACATGGTGTGATTATAGGACCTCATCATATTAAATTTTTCAATGTGTTCACAACATTCAATCAGTAATTTCTTATATAAATTAAAATTAAGTTTTCTACATTTCACTCCGGTCTGTACACCCTTTGCTACACATTTATTTACAGGTTCTTCATTCTCGTTACATATTAAAAAGGAGTAAAGTTTCGATCTTAGGCCTACAAATCTATGGACAGGTTTTGAGGCAGTCTCATCCTTGAACTTTCCTACAACTTTATTTCTCTCCATGGAAAAGCAAGGGTGGCAAGGTGGATAGTTAGAAGTATCGAAAAGGCTCAAATTATCTTTAATCAACTGATACACATCTTCGACTTTTAGGTTTAGAAGAAAACTGTCGGTATCAGTCATACAGAGTTCCATACAATCCCACGGTATAATTTTTCATAATTTGCAATAGGAAAAATCGTACATATGGAATTTACTCAACTCCAGTATGGAAAACCCGGAATAGACAGGCTTGTTCATTTTAAGTTCCAATTTACGAGAAAAAACCGCGATCACGTTCGGACTAATTATTTGCCAGCATTTGCATAACGGATTCGAAATGTACTTGTCTAATCGTTTTTCGTCTGTAATAATTTTAACATTGATTTGTTTCCGGACTGATTGTATCGTTTTTCCAAAGATCAAATTGCAACAGGCCTTAAAGAAGGATATTTCAAATTTATTTTTCACGGCCTGTCTATTTCTGATATTGAAGTCGATGTAGCTTTTCAGCCAGGGAGATTGGGAAAAGCTTATTACGCGATGTACTTTCATTAATTTCAAACCGAGCTGAAGGTAGAGTTTTAAATTGAGGTAGTGTACAATGTACTTTTCACGGTGAAAAAGTGTGTTCATGAGTTTCCTGGTTCCAGTTTGACTGTTCTCATTTGTTTGGTAGTTCGACAACAATTCCCGCGGCGGTGTTAAGTGGAGAGGGGCGAGGGGGAAGCTGGCATGCTTATTGTGTAAATCTTTCGGGTACTTGAGATCACATTCTATTATATATCCGGTTTCTGAATTGCTGTCCAAATTCGCAAAATCAAGCTTGGAAATTTCTTCCTCTGAGAGGAATTTGAAATTTCCAACAGGTAAGCTTCGGCTCATAGCTTCCGAGTATAAACTGTTTGCATCGATATAAAGGAGATAATTACTTGGTTTTGAAGGGTCGTATGTTTCGGGTAGATGTTTGTTATTCGCTTCACAATAACGTTTACCGATAAATGAGACCCCGACTCTCATTGCCGCTTCGAACATGAGATGCATGTCCGGGTCTGTAATTAATTCCAGTTCGACTTTGGTGTATTTCAACATGCAATTCCAGGTGAAGTGCGCGAGAGAAACAAAATGGGTGACATCAAGGCCGTATGAGCTAAAAAGCGTAGACCTTATGGATTCAAAAACTTCCGCTAATAGCATCACGTCCAAACATAAATAAAAATCGTGATATTCATCCAGATTTTCCAGTTTGAATGTTGAGAACACTCTTTGTGCATGTTGATATTCTTCGCGAGTAAGAGGTGTATCAGTTAAATCATTATGAAAACATTCGATGGGGGGAAGTGACGTTTCTGAGAATTTTTCAGGACAGCTCATGTATGAGTAAGGATATACTCCTTTTTTCAACAAGAGCTGTCTGTGTTTGCGAGGTGGATCATGAAACACCAAAAATAATCGCTCGAACTTCTTTTCCATGTCTGTACTTTCTACCAAATTACGCACCAATACTTCCAAGGATTCGTTCATAAACTTGTAGGAATCTAGAAATTTAATTTTGCCTACCGAAAGTGTCAAAAATCTCTCTGACGTATTCGCGATGCAGGAAATTTCTTTTTTACATTTACCGAGCGATTTCAGAATAAAATGCGAATCAAAACCGGAGAAATTATGAAAATAACACGAAATGTACTCCGGAGTACAAGCTGTTAAATTGCAAGAAACATGTGCCACACACAAGTAATTACCGGTTTCATGCGCGTGGTGACGACATTTAATATCGGTGTCTAAAAACGGTTCAGCACAAAGCCCGCAGTTTACCGAATTTTGAAATTCACACTCTTGACTTTCGGATAAAGCTTGCATAGGAATTTCTCGTTTCATATCCTCATACAAAATGTCGCCGAGATCTGTAATTTCCTGAAGAAATTTCTCCATGATTTTTTCGTCTAAACTACTCGATCTATGGAGTACAGGTCCGTAGGCGATTTCCCCATTAACATCTATAACAACAAAACAATACCCGCAAGGAATATGCTGCGCCGTTTTCTTTGTGTAACTACGAGTAATTTCATCAGAATCGGAATCGGATTTGTCATCATCAAGCTTCACAATGTAAGTTTCTAAATCCGCGTAAATGGTGTACTTTTTCTTCAACGTCGCGCCTAGTTTCTTGAATTTAATTGTCTCTCCGCATTTAGGATATGAAACGCGCTGAGATTCAAACTTGGAACAAAGTTCCACATGTTTCAACAAATTTGCTTCACCGTTGGTATTCTTAGTTTTGTTTGATGTGAACCGGTGAAAACAGAAATTACAAATGTGTACTTGACTGTCGCGTTTTGAAAGGTGGGAGAGCAGACGCAATAGCCCATTTTTCCCGTTCGCGGTATTTACTAAACAGAAATGAGTTTTTCCTGCATCGCCTTTTAGCATTAAAAGATTAATTTGGTGCTTACGAGTGCGGAAAATGCTTGTGCGGAAGGGGAAAAACTTTTTGTTCTCGTACGCGATCACGTGAATTGCAATATCCGTATTTAGCATTTCAAATTTCTTAATATCGCGTGTCGTCACCGGGAAATTTATTCCTCGCGTATTAAGTGTGTGAGCAAACGTGCTTGAATACTTTACAGTCAGGTGTGAGTCCTTTGGCTTCTGATGGAAATACGCGAGCACTGACCATAAAAAGCATTTTTTGTCAGAGAGATTTTTGACATTTATAATGCAATGTTTGTTTTTAAGAAATTGCGGTGTTTGAATGAAACTGGATGTGTATATAGGATTAAATTTAATCACGTTCACATCCAGTGATTCAATTTTCTTTAGCACCCATCCACTCCCATGTCTTACGAAATTCTCAAAAGATGAGAGGATTTTTTTCACAGCCAAGAAAAAATGCTCATTAAAGTCATCATAGTTCTCAAGCACATTTAGCGCTATGTTGGAGTAACTATGTAGATTTATTAGAGATGAGACAGTCTCACCAACCTGCTTGTCATCCATCACCACTAATTTATACAGCAAAACATTTAATACTATAAACCACTTTACATTCCCATCATACCGTGCCGCATGTTCCCTAATTATGTCAAAAACTTGACGTTTCGACCTCTCAAGCACGTTGGTGATGTTGATATCCTCAGGCTTGTCATCGAGGGTGATGCGATGGCGGACTGCTGCGGAATTCACGCCACGTAGTCTGCATTCCCTCGGCATGATTCTGAAAAACAAAAGAATAACGATCAGGATGAGATAGAGTACAACAGCATGTTTAGTTGTGAATTGACATTGGTAGAAGAAGGCTGTGTGTGAAAATGATATCTCAAGATCACATAATGTTGTATGAAAGATTAAGATTATTATCTTTTGATAAAAGATGGTCGAAATCTTCTCCGCATTTGTCTGCGGAAAACATGGCGAAAGACATTGTGCGATGTGTATTTTGTTCAATTTGTTTGGGAAAATGGGAAGAAAGTGACATACCAGCAATAGAACATGCAAGGTACAGTCCGAACTGTAGAAGGAAAGATAATATAACAATTGAAGAGGAGAATTTCGATAATAATATTCTATGAGAATATGAAGAAAGATATTTAACTTTTAATTGTGTAGAAGATTCATCCGTTCAAGGAGAGTATTTTGAAAAGCATCATCTACATTGTGACTTTTGTAAATCATTATCCAATAAAGCAGAGTATTTTGCGAGAAATGGTTATTTCTTACATAAAAATCCATTCTATCTGCAATGTGTCTATTGCAGAAATATATTATCGAAAATCCATTTGAAAAAGTAATGCATTTACAGTTTTGTTTATATGAAGAGTGTGAGAAAGAAGAGCGGGGGTTGGATGTTCCGGATATAGCGTATCGTAAAGATGAGGTAAAATCGCATGCATGCAGTATATTGTAGAAGGTTTTTTATCCTCCGAGGACAAAAACTGTGCTCCGAGGACAAAAACTGTGCTCCGAGGACAAAAACTGTGCTCTGAGGACAAAAACTGTCCTCCGAGGACAAAAACTGTCCTCCGAGGACAAAAACTGTGCTCCGAGGACAAAAACTGTCCTCCGAGGACAAAAATTGTCCTCCGAGGACAAAAAAATTGTCCTCGAAGGATAAAATTAAAGTAAAAATGAACTTACATGTGTTGATTTGACGAAATGACAGCTATCTCCTCGGCTATGCTTCTCTTAGCTCAGGTAGCTCCTCGACTGTGGTTGTATCAGCTCAGGTATCGTCTCAGCTTAGCTAGCTCCTCGGCTATGCTTCTATCGATGCAGGTATGTTTCCCTCTTGAGAGCACAACTGCTTATGAGGCCGGAAACCGAGTTGTGAGGTGAGAAAATGCTGTGAAAAACAATGAAATATTTAATAACTGCAACCAAATATTAGAAATCAATAAGTAAGTGTTATTTCAAAAATATCAGAATGTAACGGATTATACTTACTTACAATCAAATGTCAGCGTTGTGCTGCTGGTAAACCTCTGGGGAGTTGAGTACAGCACGCTCCAATTGCACACGCCCCCTCGTATGCTCTCTCTCACTCGTACAAGCCTGCAACAGACAGAGAAACGACTTGGTATAAAATCAGTTGCCTCAGAGGAAAATCACCATTTACGTTAGAGAAGAGTTAAGTGAACTTATATACCCTACGTGAACTTCTCCCTAATCATCATCTACACAATGGATTCATCATCATCTTCAAGCTTCATCATACCAGACAGCCCACCAACAGAGCAGCAGCTCAACTACTGGCAGCAGCAGCAGAAAGCTCGCAGCTCGGCTGCCACCTCCGCTGCCATGGCTGCCGCCTCCGCTGTCTCCGCCGCCTCCTCCTCCGCCTCACCCCTGAAGAGACAGGGAATCTTCGTTCAACGAGAGAGGGGTGAGGAGATCGTGATTCTGGACAGTCCTCTGCCACAATCTACACCGGCTACCTGGGCACCGCGACGAGGGGTGCTGTCAACTCAACCCAGCAAGCAGCCGGTGAAGAGGAGGCTAGTTTTCGAGGACGAGACCGTGCTCACTCAATCAAAGGTTAGCTTAAAGAAATATTATTATTGTACTAACATGTAATGTGCACAAAATCTTTATAAAATGTGATTTAGTTTTTTTTTAAACTAATTTCCAATGGATAAAATCTTTTGTGCACATTACAAGTCATTACTGATTCTTATACTGTGAGCGAAGTCAAGACTGAGCTTGACTTCTAATTGTGCTATCAAAACAATCCGAACACAGATAAATTTTCATGATGGTTGCATTGAAATTTGGATAAAAATTCAAAATAAACATGTTTTAGTAATTTCGATAGCAAATTCGAATATGTTGCATGAAAGATTATACTGAAACAATTCAATTATCTAGCAATTTGAATTGAGTTCAAGTAATCAGAGAATTTCCGAGTTATTACTCATATATCATTATTATTACTTACTATATCAAATTACTGATTCAAATAATACATTGTTATTTGAATTATGAAAAATCCGATCACATGCATAAACTGTTTATAATATTTCGTGTGAAACAAAATTATTGTTGATAAAAATGTTCATGTAATGAACAAATATTGATTCGAATAATACATTGTTATTTGAATTATGAAAAATCCGATCACATGCATAAACTGTTTATAATATTTTGTGTGAAACAAAATTATTGTTGATAAAAATGTGCATGTAATGAACTGAAATATTGATTCGAATAATACATTGTTATTTGAATTATGAAAAATCCGATCACATGCATAAACTGTTTATAATATTTCGTGTGAAACAAAATTATTGTTGATAAAAATGTGCATGTAATGAACTGAAATATTGATTCGAATAATACATTGTTATTTGAATTATGAAAAATCCGATCACATGCATAAACTGTTTATAATATTTCGTGTGAAACAAAATTATTGTTGATAAAAATGTGCATGTAATGAACTGAAATATTTTTCGAGTCAATTATCTAGCAATTTGAATTGAGTTCAAGTAATTGGAGAATTTCCGAGTTATTACTTACTTTCAGTTTTGATTAGTGAATCTGTTGAGCAAGTTCTCTCTCTCTCTCTCTCGTATGATTTGATGATGAAAAATCTGAAACAAATAAGAGTCTAATGAAATATTTTTTCAACAGAAACGTGTGCCGGAAGAGGACAGCTCGATTGTGCCTCTCTTGAGGGAGGAGGAGGAAGTGGAGACAGAGGACGAGATGCAATCGGAGAGCTTTCTGAGATTATTGAATAGCCGCGTCGAGAAGCCATGGACGCCTCTCCGCGAGTTGGAAGAGGGGTTGCCATATCCGATATGTGGCGTGAGAGAGGCGTCCAACCAGCACGGGCGGCGAATTGTGCTCAAAATCCAGGTACCCGGACTACGTACAACAGATGTTTATCTAACACTGCGAGTGAGAATATTGTACAACAGCTAAAGCCAATGAAATTATAGTGTTTTTTTTTCACTCTCGACTTTTCACTCTAACTTTGAGTGTGGGCTAAGAGTAGTGAGATGAAAAAGCTATTCATGCTGATCTGGAGAGTGATCATTTACTGTAATCTAATTTATGTTGAAAAATGTACATCTAACTAGACATAGAAGTCTCCTCATAACTAACCAAATCCCTAGACATATTTATTGTTTAACAAAGGATGCTGACAACAAAAAATTTGTACCAAAAATATTCTATTGCTTGAAGCAAAGTGTTAAGTTTACTCAAGCAAAGAGTATCTTACTTACATCATATTGTAATCTTAATTTTCAAGCATTGTGGTGTTATTACAGTATTCCATAAAAGGTTTTCCATGCTTATGACAGAAACTCATTTGATAGAAAATCTATGTTCCTTATAGCATTTGACACAAATTATTCCTCTTGATAGACAAATCTCCTTCGACAGTGTAAGGGATTGTGATCACAACTCACTATGATCAAAATACACTCAATGTGAATGCTTCAGGTTTCTCTCTCAAATTTGTATTTCTTTTTCAAATTCTGCTAGTTGCTGTTCCCCGAATGTCTCTGTGGCTTTCAAAAAACTCTACTCATCTAGTTGTAGCTTATGCTTCTTGCCTGATAGAGGAATCAAATAATGGCTGCTTCTCTCAACAATATAATATATAGCCACTTGTGCTTTCACCAACTTAATCTGAATCATGATTCGACTTTCAATTCATTTGACTTGGAAGTAGGGTAAACTTCCTTTGGATACCTCAAGGTTGTCTTTACATGCCTCTTACACTCATCTAAATACCTACTTGCATAATTACTCAAATATAACTATAATCTATAGCTTTTCATTTTTCCTTTGATAGAAAAAGTTCCTCATCCTTTGTTCTGTCTAAACCTACTTCCGTAATATTACTACATAAGCAAAGTCCAGTCTTAATTTGTTACTCAAATAATCTACTTGCTTTTCATTTTTAACAATCACCTTTAAGTACTTTCTCAGAATAACTTGTCTGTGTTATCTCTTCCTTCATTCTGCCTTATCTCTAAATAAGTAGTCATTCACTATCATATCAAAATAAAAAATAAAAAATTATAATATTATTCTTTTCTCGCCATGCTCACTCCCCATGAATGTTAACATTGTGATCTTATACTATTTCTTGATGTCAATTCAGTCCCTCTAGAATATTATGATTTGCTATAATTATCTTGTTGTCCTCTCTCATTTATCATCTTTGCTTCTTGCTCTGTGATTTTCAATCATTTGTATTTTGTCTACATTTAACAATCTTTCTATATACAGATTTCATTTGGACTTTTACAGTTACATTTCTTCTATTTGATTGAACATCTCTTGAGATGAAAATCTTTCTTGTTACTGCATCTCAGTAAACATGTGTATCAACAGAACCGCTGATTTTTTGTTTCACTTCAATTATCTTTGACTGCATTGTGATCAATTGCATGCGATCTTATACTATTTCTTGATGTCAATTCATTTCCTCTAGAATATTATGATTTGCTATAATTATCTTGTTGTCCTCTCTCATTCATCATCTTTGCTTCTTGCTCTGTGATTTTCAATCATTTGTATTTTGTCTACATTTAACAATTATTTCTTTGTCTAAATACGGATTTTATTTGGACTTTTACAGCTACATTCCTTTTATTTGATTGAACATCTCTTGAGATAAAAATCTTTCTTGTTACTACATCTCAGTAAACATGCATATCTACAGAGCCACTGATTTTTTGTTACACTTCAATGTAATTATGCACATTCACTTCTATCAATTGTGCACTTTGCTCAAGTACTATCATTAACATTTCATCTATATTGCTATCTGCAAATATGGGTAAGTTTACATTCTACAATCAAGTAGTATGTTAAACTTTACTGCATCTAATTTTGCTTCAACTCTGATGCTCCATTTTCTCAATTTTGGTGTTGCAGAAAATTGTATAAATTGGTAGCTGTGAAGCTACATGGTTTTTTCTTATGACTGATCCTTTAAAAACTTTACCACAAATAATGTACATATAGTAAGATCAAATTAAATAAAACAAGATGAATTGAATCTTTTCCATTAGGAGAAGTGAGAAAGAGACTTAGAATAAGAGGGTAGAGTTGATAAGAATAACTCGAAGCTTCCAAGGTTGAGTGTTTGCATATAGTGAGATTTCAGAATCATTCTTTTCTGTCAGTGTTACTTGAGCTGTTTTAAGATTTTCACTTACCATTGCTGCAATGACAAGTCATAGAGAGGAAGGACGATTCAGTTGAATCTGTCAGTTAGACACATGTCTCAGTTTTGTTATTTCCTTGAGAAAAAACCTGTCACTGGAAGTTTCATTTCCCCATGCAAATGGTGTAGTGAGAAAGAAGTGAAAAATGAGATGGTAGACTTGATAAGAATGTCTCGAGCCTTGCTACAGCTCTGACTGAAAATCTAAAATCACTTTTTTCTGTCAGTGTTACTTGGGTTAATATTACATTTTCACTTACCATTGCTGCAATGACAAGTCATAGAGAGGAAGAACGATTCAGTTGAATCTGTCAGTTAGATACATGCCTCAGTTTTGTTATTTCCTTAAGAAAAAATCTGCCACTGGATGTTTCATTTCTCCATGCAAATAGTGTGTGTGTGATTTAGAGAAGCAATTAGCATTGTCAAGCTTGACTGCTAGAATTTCTTAGTGCATAGCACACTGCATGCATAACTTCTTCTCCTTCTTCCTCTCATTCTTCTCTTTGGAAGCTATTGTACATGATGGAATCTGATTATCGTTTCACTTAAATCTGGCAGTTAGACACACTTCTCATTTCTACTTCTTCCTATTCTTCTTCTCCATTCCTCTACTTCTCCCTCTTTTTGAAAGTGATTACTTCTTCTTCTTCTTCTTCCCTGTTCTCATACTTCTTCCTCTCTTTGGGAGGGAGCTATTATATTGTTTCACTTAAATCTGGCAGTTAGACACACTTCTCCTTTCCTCTACTTCTTCCTCTCTTTGAATGTGACTACTTCTTCTTTTTCTCTGTTCTTATACTTCTCTAAGATAGCATGATAAACTTTTTTGAAAGTGATTATTGTTTCACTTAAATCTGTCAGTTAGACAAAGATGACTCGGTTAAATCTGAGTGTAAGATGAAATTTTCGTTTCACTTAAATCTCTCAGTTGAACAAAGATGTTTCAGTTGAAGCTGATAGTAACCTTTCTCTCCTTTTTCTCATTCTCCTTCCAAACTCGATTCACTTTAATCTGTCAGCAGTAGAGCCATTGAATTTCTCATTCTTCATTCCTCTCCTTCTTCTACTTCCAAACTCGATTTGACAAATATGAAATATTGGGGAATAGTATAGTCCAGTCAATATAGACATAAAAAATCTGGTGTGGCGCACTCACAAAACTTTCCTTGCTGTTATGAAAATTTATCACCTGACGCTAGTGTTCACGCGCATCTCAACTATTCAAAGATCCAAGCCAGCTGGTGACAGGACAATAAAGCTGGAGACATACGAAGTCTGCTATCTCTTCATAGTGAATGATTTGATAGAATCAACAGTTGCTAACAGTTTGCAATTGGATAATCACATTTTCTCGAATTTCAAGCTTATTTTCAATTTTAGGTGAAAATGTTACGTGGCATCAATTGAAGAGATTTTCATGCTCAATCTTATTCACTCAAAATTTTTCGTTTAATCTATATCTGAGACCTGATAATTGGAAATTTAAAATCAAACTTTGCATAGATGGGGCGGAGCTCCTGAAATTTTTACAGATTTGGGACTTGTGGCAGTTGATATAGCTTATCAATGACTATTTCAGGTATGAATTTGATCAAAATCGTTGGAGCCATTTTCGAGAAAATAGTGAAAACCCCTGTTTTTGACAACATTTTCGCCATTTTAGCCGCCATCTTGAATTGCATTTGATGAGATATCGTGTACACAGACGCACATACACTCATACACACACACACACACACACACACACACACACACACACACACACACACACACACACACACACACACACACACACACACACACACACACACACACACATACTGGAACAAGGCCACAAACGGGGAGGTGAGAAATGAACATACAATGCGGGGAGGCTGATTTACACACATTTACACACATGTTAGAGATTCAATTTTTGTTTTAGAAGGTATATTAATGTGTTTTTAATACAATTGTAACATTTTTTTATGTTAACTTGAAAAAAAAATTACGCATTAAACCTACAAAATGGGGAGAAATGTGTGTACACTTTCACTGCACAAACTGGGGAGAAATATGTGTACACTTTCAATGCACAAACCGGGGAGAAATGGTGTGTACACTTCCAACCCACAATCCGAGGAGAAATTGTGTGTTTAGTTCAACTTACAAAGTGGGGAGAAAACTGGTTCTTAACACAAGTTTTGGCTGCAACACTCATCTTGCAAGGCTAAGATTTAAATCAAGATAATCAATAAGATTATCTAATAAAGATCAATAAGATTTAATCAAGCCTTCAATAACTGCAAGAGATATGCTGTATGATGCTTACTTTCCGTAAAGAAATTATGTATAACAATAAAAAACTAATTCAATATTAATGGTGTATTGCAATAGATTAAAAGAACTCAAGAAATTTGTATTCATGTTTCACGAGTTTTAGAAAATGTCTCATACTTTTGCAAATAGAATAAATTAGAACATCTCATAACACTCGAAACATACAACGATTAGAGCATTCAAAAAATAATATTATGTTTGGCTGTTGTTGAGCCTAGAATGCCAATTCATTGATGAAAACAATCAATGGATTATCGAATGAATGTATCCATTTATCAGAAGACTGGAAGTGAGGAAAATAGTATGGAATAGAGTGAAAAGTTTAAAATATGATATAAAAATTATTATTCATTACAATGACTAAGTTGTTATGATGTAAAACTTTTGTGGGTAGCCTGCTGTAAGGATATGTTGAGATATTTTTGAGCCTTGAATGCCAAGCTCAAGATTTTATTACTTCAGATTAAATCGAACACTCAATGGAATTATCGAATGTGCATCCATTCATCAAGATTTTGGAAGTGAGTAAAAAGTCTAAGGAAGGATAACACAATAAAAAAGGATCATGACTGATTACAATAAAATATTGTGATGCAAAACTGTTGTAAATATTATTCACATGAAAATTAAAAATGATGTAGCCTATTCAGAAGAATGGATGTATGCAAAACATACATGATATGGTATTATACATAGGCCTACTGATTAATTTCATGTTGATCGAGTATAAATATTTATTAAAAGATCATTCATTTTTATCTTATTTATTTATTTTTGTATTGGCGTTTTTTTATTGGAAATTTCTATTGATACTCGCTGGCAACACTCAAAACTTCGGTTTTGCAGGCATTACCCATGTGTTATTTAGATTATCGAAATTACTTTTCGTGTGTAATTGCAACGTCACGTCTGAAACTGAGCTGTCACCTGTGAGCTGAGAAAACCGTAAATTATGCTGAAAATGAACTGACTGCTGAATCATCAGTTCACTGAGAGTTCAAGGCCAAAGAAATAGCAGTTACTTCGAGCAGTGGATGCAAAATAATTGCACATTAAAGCCACAAAATGAGGAGGTCTAATAATAATTGCACATTAAAGCCACAAAATGAGGAGGTTTCTGTGTAAGTTATACTTTCAACATACTATCCGGGGAGAAATGTGATTTGTAGATGAATGAATTTTTTTTTTTAATTTGATCAATTGATACTTTCATGATTACCTTGCTGATGAGAGGCTAACACCAATGAGCAAAATACTATTTTTTATTATTACAATATATTCATTGCAAATCAAGGAGAGGATTCGTCTATAAAATTTGGGACTGGATAAGTTCTACTTTCAATAACCAAAAAACAAAGCACGGTAATCCTTGAAGATAGAATATTGGAATGAGATATTATACTTTTTTGTTTTGAAAGATCATAATTAGACAGTTGTTGAACATAATTGTTTGGTAAGGCATCACATTCCCAATAAATTTATTAATCATTCACAAAAACTCATTTATTTATTTTGCCAGAGGTTTTGTTTTGACATAAATATCAATAGATTAGAAATGGAGATCAAATTTCGACTTCTTTTTGGGTACTCTGTAATTTGCTGTACTCAGAAACCGTTTTGAACCTATATTATATTGGACTTATCAAGGATGCCTCAATTGAAAGATCATTTCCAGCCCTCTCCGAACTTTTTATCCATGTGAAGATTTCCGCGCGACAGCCAAGACGACAAACCGCTACTCTAACCCCAACCATTCTCGAATGAATCGACTGAAAAAGGCTTATTTTAAATATCAGCTGCAACATAGATAACAATAATGAAGTTGGTCAGATTAGCACTGAACTTCTCTTAAGGCCCCCTTCCACGACAGAGCCAACGGAGCCAAATACACAGAACATATCCTCCGATTGGCTGATTCGCACCAACAGCTGTTTCTTAGCCAATTGGAGGATATGTTCTGTGGATTTGGCTCTGTCGTGAATGTGGGCCTTTAGAGAAGTTTTATTTCGTTATAAATTATCATCAATGTTACAAATCTCAATATATTTTCCGAAACTACTTTTGAGGATTTCTAAATTTTCAAAAACGTATTTCTTCTCATTGGCTGGAGTTAGATACATTTGTATGAAATTTTGGATACATTTCTTCAGTAATAATCTTTAGACACGGAATAAGCATACAGTGTGTTATACACGGAATAAGCAATAAGTAGTGTTTCTTTCATCAGTGCTTTAGATTAGGAAATAGCTCCAAGTTGTCATTATTGAAACCGCTCTCATACAAACTTAGCTTCTTCACAAAGCTTTCCATCATTTCAGTCCATTGCAGAATGTTTGCATCTTTTCTCTGAAAAGACTTGGCTAGGACATATATTTTCTCAAAGATATCCACCATGCATGCTAATTGCAGCAAAAAATCTGAGTTGGTGAAGAACTTTCAGTTTTGGTGGTTTTTCCCAAGCAAAAGTATAAGGACTTCATGTATGAGCTCAAATATTCTAGTTGAAGCCTTTCCTTTTGATAGCAAGCGAGCTTCAGTAAGAAACAGTAGAGCTGTGTGTTCTGAGCCCATGTCTTTACAGAGAATCCTAGAAACTCATGACTTCATGCCCTTTAATGTTTTTGGTACACCTTTTTATTATTATTTAAATTGGATAATCTTTTTCAATATAATTGTTGAGATCTCATAATGATCTTAACAACCCATAACTCGCTTATTGGACCACTTAAAAATTTCAGTTTTTCTCACTCTTATAATGATCTTAACAATTATTTATTAAAAAATATTATCCAATTTGAATAATAAAAAAAGTGTACTGAACAGCCTTAATGAGATTGACTGTTTCAACGACCACATTTAGAACTCCAACAAGTTCAAGAGTCATACCTTTTGCAGCTAAAGTAGCCTCCCTATGAATTATACAGTGTGTCCATCTAGCTTCTGGTGCTACCTTTTTGATCAACCCTCGAAGTCCAGTGTACTTTCCTGACATAGCCCGACCTCCATCTGTACAAATTCCTACACATTTGCTCCAATACATGTCAATGTCCTTCAAAAATGTATCAATCATTTGAAAAATGCTTTCACTGGTATGTGGGAGAGTGGTGGGGGGCTTCGGGAAAGTCATTATTTTTTCTCTCCCTTCAATTTTGATGACTTATTGTATCAATCAATAGAGAATAAAAGAATGAAAGAAGAAAGATGCTTATAGTAATTATTTTAGAAGTAAATTATTCATATAATTTTTCAACCAAGCTTCGCGCCCCTCCTGAAGAATCATCGCGCCTCCCTTTAGGGTCGCGCCCCACACTTTGAGAACCACTGGAGTAAGTGATTACACAACGGTATGACAATCAAGAGAACTCGAGCTCGAATCTCGACCCGGGCAAAAGTTTTTGACTACAGCACAATCACATGGATACGGCCACTCCATCTTTTGGAGGAGACAATAAGCCGTCGGTCCCGACTACCTAAAAAGTAGCCCAGTCGTCATCTCTCATCATCATCCCTTTCACTCAATACCCACACACAAGCCTAAGAGCTTATGTGGGCATCACCCTCAATATTATTATTATATATTTCGAAATTGTACGTCCTTCCTTTCGTTACATATCTTGCATACAGACGTACACAATTAGAGATAATATTGTTCAGTTGAGTACTCAATAATATAAATTATGCTTCTTTCATGAAAAGATAGAGATGTAACAGTAATTATCAATGAGGCTCATCAATAAATTCATGACTTGGAAATGTGAACTCCGCATTGTGGAATCATATTCCTATAAATATAAAACGATCAAAATTTGGTTCTTTTATTAGCCTACTTATATTCATGGTTGATTTTTCAACACTTTGGACTTGACATCTTATTCACATATCTATAGAACAAAATTGGTTGAGAACTCACAAAGATATCATGCATACAAGGATCTCACATTTATTTCAGTTCTATGTAAAAATAAAAATTAAAGTACAAACTGGCAAAACTGACAAGTAGTTTCAATCGAATGAATGTTCCAATCAGAATTGTGGTAGGAGTAATCCGTTGCATGTGGTCTACTTTTGTTCAATATTTAACCCCATCACACATCAAGGTGAATCACAATTCAAAATAAATTATATAGTTAGAGCATTGGCAAAATATTACAACAACGTCAGCTCACATATCAATATCAACAATATAATAACACATAATCAAATCAAATGAATCTTGAAATGATTCACATCATGCACAAATATTGTTTTTATAGTTTAATTATTAAACTATAAAAACAATATTTTAATAAATAGGAATAAACTCCTTGATAATTAGTTTTCAATAGTACAATATTATGGAATTATCACAATAATAAACCATTAAAGACGACTTATTTGAATAATTATCCATTCATAATAATTCATATAATAATTCATTAGAAATGCTCCCCAAGAAGTGGAGTTCTCTAAAGAGTAGCTAAGAATTCAGTCAACTCATCAGAAAAGCCATCATCATGACCTGAACTAGTCAACACAAAACCGACTAATCTCATCTGCAGTTGCAAAACTCTGGTCCAAATCACCTGATTTGCGTCTACGGAAATCCAAACATCCCTACATGGATTTGCAGCCTCTGCTATATGAATAGCGCATTAGCATTTTTCTTAACTCCTCTCAATCTGTGTCGTCGGTATGCTCTTTTCAGCCTACCCGCATGTGGCACTAGATTATACCTGGTTCCAGACAAATAATGCATTATCATTAATTCATAAATGATATATTTGGAAATGATAGTCTATCATTTCCAATCTCTCATTGGTTAAGCTGCGAACCAATCCTTTACTTGTGGAACAGACTCTATTCTGGCCAAGATTGATTGAATTGAGGTTTTGAAATGCCAAAGTACTAAACCAGAGTTGCCTGACAGGTGCTTGTTTATAATTCAATGTATAATACAACCCCACTTACAGTTTTCCAAACAATACTACAACTGACCATTTCTACAGTATTTGAATAAAACCTGGATACATGCACCAACTTATTTTATTCATCTTGACAAGGACAGGATTCATATATTCTCAATCTGTCAATCATATATTGTGTAGCCTATAGGAATATGGGCTTGAGTATACTCAACAACAAATATTTTCCATTTTTTGACCGAATTTGAATTGTGATGCTCGATTATTAACCGCCATAACGAGCCGAGAAGAATGAAGTTTAGTATGATGAGATCCGAGCTTTTTGTCAATAGTTATAATTGCTGAAATTTTGATCCTTGAGGTATCCTTAAGCGCGCCTCTCCACTAGGAAATACTGAAATGAAGTGTATCTAACGGGTGATTCTCATAGACATAATTTCATGAACTTATATCATTGTGCAAAATAACACTGTGAGGACAATATGGATGGTGATGATGGTTAAAGCTGAAAATTAGGTGTTTTTCACAATAGAAGGATCATTGTTGTCAGGTGTACCTGGAAATCTATATGATATGGAGCACTCTACCTGATCTCAGATTGTAGAGCACAAAAATACGCCTAGAGGGATTTTGAATCATTCATCTAAATAGTAATAATCGGAAGATATTGTTGATCAAAATCTAAAATTGATTTTTTTCTTCAAATTTTACTCATTTTTGAAAAATCATAACTCAGTACTCATTGGAGATAGAGAGTTCCGAATGATCTCATTTCATTCAGAATTTTATAATCTTAAAAAATACGAGGTTTTTGGGCCACTCTGTATATAGCACCAGGGAATTTTGCATGAAGAATTTGGTTCTGGACTTTTCTCATGTATACAAAAAAAATCAGAACTACAATGTAAATTTCAAGCACCAATGTATATAGTGACTGGACTAGTAACATAAAATATCTGATTTAACTATTTTTATGTTCGAAACAGGTACACAATAAGAAAACAGGCTGTGCAAAGGCTAAAAAATAAATTCTCCACTGGTGATATTTTTCAAAGTTTTTCATTTGTATATTATCAAGCTATCAAAATGAAAAAGTTTTATTAGGAAAACATTTTTCTCCAATCATTACTTTTTGCGACATGAGCGCCTAAATTTTAAATTTTTGGGACAGAACATTTCAAATTCGGTACGAGATAAATCCATGAAATTCAAAGGATGGATTTTTGATGGTATTGTTTATTTAATAATACAGTCAACTCATCAGAAAAGCCATCATCATGACCTGAACTAGTCAACACAAAACCGACTAATCTCATCTGCAGTTGCAAAACTCTGGTCCAAATCACCTGATTTGCGTCTACGGAAATCCAAACATCCCTACATGGATTTGCAGCCTCTGCTATATGAATAGCGCATTAGCATTTTTCTTAACTCCTCTCAATCTGTGTCGTCGGTATGCTCTTTTCAGCCTACCCGCATGTGGCACTAGATTATACCTGGTTCCAGACAAATAATGCATTATCATTAATTCATAAATGATATATTTGGAAATGATAGTCTATCATTTCCAATCTCTCATTGGTTAAGCTGCGAACCAATCCTTTACTTGTGGAACAGACTCTATTCTGGCCAAGATTGATTGAATTGAGGTTTTGAAATGCCAAAGTACTAAACCAGAGTTGCCTGACAGGTGCTTGTTTATAATTCAATGTATAATACAACCCCACTTACAGTTTTCCAAACAATACTACAACTGACCATTTCTACAGTATTTGAATAAAACCTGGATACATGCACCAACTTATTTTATTCATCTTGACAAGGACAGGATTCATATATTCTCAATCTGTCAATCATATATTGTGTAGCCTATAGGAATATGGGCTTGAGTATACTCAACAACAAATATTTTCCATTTTTTGACCGAATTTGAATTGTGATGCTCGATTATTAACCGCCATAACGAGCCGAGAAGAATGAAGTTTAGTACGATGAGATCCGAGCTTTTTGTCAATAGTTATAATTGCTGAAATTTTGATCCTTGAGGTATCCTTAAGCGCGCCTCTCCACTAGGAAATTTTGCATGAAGAATTTGGTTCTGGACTTTTCTCATGTATACAAAAAAAATCAGAACTACAATGTAAATTTCAAGCACCAATGTATATAGTGACTGGACTAGTAACATAAAATATCTGATTTAACTATTTTTATGTTCGAAACAGGTACACAATAAGAAAACAGGCTGTGCAAAGGCTAAAAAATAAATTCTCCACTGGTGATATTTTTCAAAGTTTTTCATTTGTATATTATCAAGCTATCAAAATGAAAAAGTTTTATTAGGAAAACATTTTTCTCCAATCATTACTTTTTGCGACATGAGCACCTAAATTTTAAATTTTTGGGACAGAACATTTCAAATTCGGTACGAGATAAATCCATGAAATTCAAAGGATGGATTTTTGATGGTATTGTTTATTTAATAATACAGAACATTTCTGAAAATATCAATTTTTGAGAAAAATATTCAATTCACTAGAAATGACCAAAAATAAAATTTAGTTGAGTTTTTTTTGTAAATTGAATAACTTTCTCAAAAATTGATGTTTTCAAAAAATAATTCGAAATGTTTTTGTTTTATTCAATTAACAATACCGTACCATGAAGAGTTTATCCTTTAAATCTCATGGATTTATCTCTTTTTGAGATTTGGGATTTGAAATGTTCTGTCCCAAAAATTTCTAATTTAGGCGCTCATATCTCAAAAAGTAATGATCGAAAAAATGTTTTCCCATGGAAACTTTTTCATTTTGATAGCTTGATAATATACAAATCGAAAAACTTTGAAAAATATCACAAGTAGTAAGTTTATTTTTAGCCTTTGCACAGCCTTAAGACGTAGACTGCAACAGAGTATTAGACCTACTTAACCTGCTAAGTAATTAAAACTACAATTTCTACAAGTTTGTTGAACACACCTGTTCAATTAAGTAGAACTCGTCTGACCTTTGCATGGGGAATTCATTCACCAATTCATCAATTCGAGGGGACTGAACTCTTTTATGTTCGCTAGACCACTCATACGTTCCTGGGACATTGTTGATTTTAAAAAGTCTTCATTAGCTCGTGGTTGGAAAAGCTTCTTATACAATTTTACTATTCACATTTGATATTATGAATTTATTATTTATTTGTATTTTAAAATTTTCCGCTCCTTAAAATTTGCCGCCCCCAAGATCTGCCGCCCTGTGCGGCCGCCCGGTCCGCCCACCCCTGGGGCCGGGCCTGGAAAAGAGATCCACAGAGCAATGTTGGTAAGCAAAACACTGACGCTTCAAAGTACCTTAACAAACTCCACTCTGCCGAAAAAAAAGAGCAAGAGGCCGGTTCAAATTGGATCAAGAAAGGATACAAATATAATCACTAGATTGAGAAATAAGGCATTGTTCGCTAGTAGTTTTTCCCCTGATACATCAGAAAATGATATTGAAAATCTTGTCAGGAGCACTATATCAAAAGGTTTTGTTTCATGTACTGAACTTCAATCACGACTTCCAGACTCTTACAGCTCTTTTCATGTACTTGTCTCTGAAAATGTATTCCTTGAAGTTTGTAAGCCTGATGCCTGGCCTGAAGGAGCTATAATCTCTCCATTCTATGGGAAACTGTCTCATTCCAACTGTAAGCCTGTTGGTGGAAATGCTAGTGTGAATTCAATGGAATGCTCGCAATGAAGGACTTGAATATATTTTATCAAAATGTCAGAGGTCTAGAAACAAAGTCAATGGAATTTCTTACTTCAGTTGTTAGTAATGATTTCGATATTGTAGCTGTAACTGAATCCTGGTTAGGCGATCAACATAATAGCTCAAGCTTCTTTCCACCCGATTACAATGTGTACAAAGCTGAAAGGCAATATGATGCTACAGGACAGACTAGAGGTGGAGGCTCACTGTTTGCTGTTAAAAGAGCCCTACCTGCAACGAGGCAATTGGACCTTGAACTCTCACCTGAAGTCGTCTGGATTGAAATCAAACTTCCTGGGCATCATCTTCTGATTGCTTGTCACTATGTCTCTCCCACTTCTGATTTGTCATCCTTGAGCAGATATTTTGAAAAACAGAGTGGAAAATTGGTTGGTGACTCACTGGACCTGATTATATTGGGTGACTTCAATGCTGATGCTGTTCATTGGATGGATTACTCTCGTGTTCCCAATGCTCATTACAAAGCACTACAAAGAGCCGAAGTAGTATTACAGTTTCTGGAAGAGAACTGCTTGGATCAATCCAATAGGGGCTCAAATGATGACCGTGTACTTGATTTGGTGGTCAGTAACCTGAAGAAAATTGCTGTATCTCACTCAGTTTCACCATTTGTCACCCCGGATGTTTATCATCCACCTTTTGCTGTAAATGTTCAGAACATTGCTGCAAACACACCAACTACTCCAAAAGCAGTATACTGCTTCAGGGATGGAGATTATTACAAACTGTATGGGGAGGTGAGACAGGCCCGGCCCCAGGGGTGGGCGGACCGGGCGGCCGCACAGGGCGGCAGATCTTGGGGGCGGCAAATTTTAAGGAGCAGAAAATTTTAAAATACAAATAAATAATAAATTCATAATATCAAATGTGAATAGTAAAATTGTATAAGAAGCTTTTCCAACCACGAGCTAATGAAGACTTTTTAAAATCAACAATGTCCCAGGAACGTATGAGTGGTCTAGCGAACATAAAAGAGTTCAGTCCCCTCGAATTGATGAATTGGTGAATGAATTCCCCATGCAAAGGTCAGACGAGTTCTACTTAATTGAACAGGTGTGTTCAACAAACTTGTAGAAATTGTAGTTTTAATTACTTAGCAGGTTAAGTAGGTCTAATACTCTGTTGCAGTCTACGTCTTAAGGCTGTGCAAAGGCTAAAAATAAACTTACTACTTGTGATATTTTTCAAAGTTTTTCGATTTGTATATTATCAAGCTATCAAAATGAAAAAGTTTCCATGGGAAAACATTTTTTCGATCATTACTTTTTGAGATATGAGCGCCTAAATTAGAAATTTTTGGGACAGAACATTTCAAATCCCAAATCTCAAAAAGAGATAAATCCATGAGATTTAAAGGATAAACTCTTCATGGTACGGTATTGTTAATTGAATAAAACAAAAACATTTCGAATTATTTTTTGAAAACATCAATTTTTGAGAAAGTTATTCAATTTACAAAAAAAACTCAACTAAATTTTATTTTTGGTCATTTCTAGTGAATTGAATATTTTTCTCAAAAATTGATATTTTCAGAAATGTTCTGTATTATTAAATAAACAATACCATCAAAAATCCATCCTTTGAATTTCATGGATTTATCTCGTACCGAATTTGAAATGTTCTGTCCCAAAAATTTAAAATTTAGGTGCTCATGTCGCAAAAAGTAATGATTGGAGAAAAATGTTTTCCTAATAAAACTTTTTCATTTTGATAGCTTGATAATATACAAATGAAAAACTTTGAAAAATATCACCAGTGGAGAATTTATTTTTTAGCCTTTGCACAGCCTGTTTTCTTATTGTGTACCTGTTTCGAACATAAAAATAGTTAAATCAGATATTTTATGTTACTAGTCCAGTCACTATATACATTGGTGCTTGAAATTTACATTGTAGTTCTGATTTTTTTTGTATACATGAGAAAAGTCCAGAACCAAATTCTTCATGCAAAATTCCCTCGTGCTATATATAGAGTGGCCCAAAAACCTCGTATTTTTTAAGATTATAAAATTCTGAATGGAATGAGATCATTCGGAACTCTCTATCTCCAATGAGTACTGAGTTATGTTTTTTAAAAATGAGTAAAATTTGAAGAAAAAAATCAATTTTAGATTTTGATCAACAATATCTTCCGATTGTTACTATTTAGATGAATGATTCAAAATCCCTCTAAGCGTATTTTTGTGCTCTACAATCTGAGATCAGGTAGAGTGCTCCATATCATATAGATTTCCAGGTACACCTGACAACAATAATCCTTGTATTGTGAAAAACACCTAATTTTCAGCTTTAACCATCATCACCATCAATATTGTCCTCAGAGTGATATTTTGCATAATGATATAAGTTCATGAAATTATGTTCTATGAGAATCACCCGTTAGATGCACTTCATTTCAGTATTTCCTAGTATAGTGGAGAGGCGGGCTTAAGGACACCTCAAGGCCTTTTTGAAAATTTCCTATAAATTTCGAATCGTATTGGTATTAAGAGTATTCAATTGCAGAAGAAAGACGGGGAACACACTCACATCCTCACTAGATTTGGAATTTTAATCTGAAGCATTTCACAAGATATGCAGCTTCAAATATAGAAATTGGCCATTTTTTGTGTAGCCTATAGGAATATGGGCTTGAGTATACTCAACAACAAATATTTTCCATTTTTTGACCGAATTTGAATTGTGATGCTCGATTATTAACCGCCATAACGAGCCGAGAAGAATGAAGTTTAGTACGATGAGATCCGAGCTTTTTGTCAATAGTTATAATTGCTGAAATTTTGATCCTTGAGGTATCCTTAAGCGCGCCTCTCCACTAGGAAATACTGAAATGAAGTGTATCTAACGGGTGATTCTCATAGACATAATTTCATGAACTTATATCATTGTGCAAAATAACACTGTGAGGACAATATGGATGGTGATGATGGTTGGAGCTGAAAATTAGGTGTTTTTCACAATAGAAGGATCATTGTTGTCAGGTGTACCTGGAAATCTATATGATAAAGAGCACTCTACCTGATCTCAGATTGTAAAGCACAAAAATACGCCTAGAGGGATTTTGAATCATTCATCTAAATAGTAATAATCGGAAGATATTGTTGATCAAAATCTAAAATTCATCAAAATTGATTTTTTTCTTCAAATTTTACTCATTTTTGAAAAATCATAACTCAGTATTTATTGGAGATACAGAGCTCCGAATGATCTCATTTTATTCAGAATTTTATAATCCTAAAAAAGGCACAAGCAAATTTTTCTGTCCGATCACTGATTTTGGCGGAAATAACTGAAAACTGGAAAATGAACCGAAAATACGAGGTTTTTGGGCCACTCTGTATATAGCACAAGGGAATTTTGCATGAAGAATTTGGTTCTGGACCAAAATTGGTTCTCATGTATCCAGAAAGAATATTAGAAAATTAGAACTACAATATAAATTGCAAGCACACCCCCTTTTTACTTTCCTTGCCCTATTACTATAGGTAAGGAAAGTATTGCTTTCCGAAAAAAATAAGGTACTCCAATTTCTAAATTTCTACACGTTTCAAGGTCTTCTGAGTCTAAAAAAGTGGTTTTTGGTTTTTGGTCTGTGTGTGTGTGTGTGTTGTGTGTGTGTGTGTGTGTGTGTGTGTGTGTGTGGTGTGTGTGTGTGTGTGTGTGTGTGTGGTGTGTGTGTGTGTGTGTGTGTGGTGTGTGTGTGTGTGTGTGGTGTGTGTGTGTGTGTGTGTGTGTGTGGTGTGTGTGTGGTGTGGTGTGTGTGTGTGTGTGTGTGGTGTGTGTGTGTGTGTGTGTGTGTGTGTGTGTGTGTGTGTGTGTGTGTGTGTGTGTGTGTGTGTGTGTGGTGTGTGTGTGTGTGTGTGTGTGTGGTGGTGTGTGTGTGTGTGTGTGTGTGTGTGTGTTGTGTGGTGTGTGTGTGTGTGTTCAATATATCGAGACTGCAACTTAATGGGAAAATTATGTTATTTGCAGATGATAATCTTATTTTTTGAAGGGGAGATCATGGGAGGAGGTCCGTAACAAGGCTTCACAGGACCTTTTCCAGGTGAAGAAATGGCTGGACCAAAACACCCTTTCCCTTAATATATCAAAAACAAAGTATATGCCAATATATATCTCTGCACCCCATAACAGACAACAACC
This sequence comes from Nilaparvata lugens, assembly GCF_014356525.2. NCBI lineage: Eukaryota > Metazoa > Arthropoda > Insecta > Hemiptera > Delphacidae > Nilaparvata > Nilaparvata lugens. The sequence goes on from NC_052506.1 coordinate 44,763,362, forward strand.
TTGAGAATATAAAAATACATGAGTGTGATAATCCATTGAGCAACCTATGTACGTGTGAAAGCATAGAAAAAGTGGCCTCATACAAGTAGGCCTATTCAGGAGTTGTTTTTGACAGCCGAATGAGATGGTCAGAGAGCACATCAACTGCCTGAAGTGTAGGGTTCGCAAATTTATGTATGCTTTTTGCATGCTGACTGACATTCTCCATGAGATCGAAATCAAAATGGCCTACTATGCTTATATTCAGTCTCTACTCTCCTTTGGCATCATTTCTTGGAGGAGAGCCTTTGAAACAGTGCTTGAACCCCTTGCAGTGGTCCAAAGAGAAATCATTACAAAAGCTTTTAAGAAACCTAGACTTTACTCATCTATTGCACTTTTCCAGGAAACAGCTTTCCTCACAATTAGGCAACTATTCATAAAAACACTCCTTACTCATATATATATATAGCACATAACAGAAGACACTTTAAAGTTTGTAATATAAATTAAAACAGGAGACACAATATAAATAGATTAAAAACACTTAAAAACTTACATTAGAAAAGGGGGAAATTTTCAGAGACTGTGTCTCCTTTCTCAACCGAGAAGCTGCAGTTTTCTTGGAGCTTCCAAGAGGAGTCTCCGAAAATTTCCCCCATTTCTAATGTAAGTTTTTAAGTGTTTTCAATCTATTTATATTGTGTCTCCTGTTTTAATTTATATATATATATATATATATATATATATATATATATATATATATATATATATATATATATATAATATATATATATATATATATATATATATATATATATATATATTGAAACACTATTTTCTCCACAATCACTCATCAACATAATACTCGCTATTCACAAAACATCCAAATTTTATCTTCTCATCTCTATAAGTCCTATTCCACAACCAATCTTCCATATATTCCAGAAATTCTCTATAGAAACATAAGTAGCAACTTTACCTGTTGGAACCTATTTGAGTCTCTCTCAAAGAGAGAAAAAAACACACCTGTTGCTATCAAATATAGGGTCAGAGAACTCTGAAGGATTAATAATGTTGGCATATAGGTAACCGAACTGAACAAAAAATAATTGAAACTTGGAATTAATTTATCTCATTGACATTATTTTTTTAATATCTATCTATCTCATTTTCTATATCTATCTAGCTAATTGTAATATATTCGCGCTCTGATAGATTTTCTTCAAATTAATTACTATTCTTTTTTTTACCTGATGAATGAGAGCCTGCGCATGGTTCTGGGGACACCCTCTGGCTGATCCTCCAAATTTATGTGGTTTATAAATTTTTCATTTTTTTACACTATTTTTTTCACATTTCACTACGACTATTTCTTTAATTAGGTACTCATTCTTAACATTAAACTCACCTTTTATCATTATTCTTATTCTACAACTTGAGACCATTACAATATCCCAAATTGGTCAATCTGTTGGGGGCCACGCCTGTTTCTTGTGGATCAGTCATTGTCATCCAGACAACAGGTCTGCATACCAATACCCTATGACATAGTGCTATTAAACTCTATCACCATCAGATTATTGTAACTGTTGCTTCTGTAATATCTAGTATAATATTATCAATTTAAAAAAGTCAATCCTTATTAACATGAATGTTTACAAAAATCTGAATCATTCCTCAGAATCTTCCAAACGTATTGGCAAGCCGAAGAACTTGTCAATCATGATTAAAATACTATAGTGAGGTCCACGTTATAATGGCAGTGAAGAAAGATAGGAAAAAACGTTGCCAAGTCTCTCCATTTTGCCACTGACTGTACACAACTGTTAATCAATTCATCCCATTAAATTTAATCTAATAATAATGATCATTTCCTTGATAAAATAACAAATTTAATGTCAAATTAATCAAGAAAATATATTTTTTCATAATTTGATTCAAAAATTTGCTTTCATAACTGAGATCAGATTTTTATTTCTATACAAACCTGGAATGGCGGCTAATTTGAAAAGCTGTGGTACAACAATCTGAATTTCAAAACAATAGAAATTAAATTATTTGGTAGGTATTCTATTCCAATTTCTTCCAAAATAATAGAAAAATAGAAATTCTATTTAAAAATAAGTAATTTCAATTGATTAATTCTGAAATAACTTTTCAATATTATTTATACCGTTCCGAGTAGGTCTAACCTATATGGGTGGGCTAACTGAAGCATGGATGAAGTCTAGGATGGTTAGTTATCAACTTTTAAAATGTCATTTCAGGTATTTTAATTTGTGTTCCTCATACGGTAATGTTTAAAAATTATTTCATTGTTTCAAAAATGCATTATTTAAATTAATTATACGACTTGTGTACTCAAGTATTTTGATAGAATGAAAAAAAAATGGTGGCTGAGAATGGTTTGTTCTGTTTTGTACAGTCACTGTCAAAAGTAAATATAAAATATTCTGGCAAATAGACAACATTGCAAAGCGAGAGAGAAAGAGAGATAGTGCTATCTGTTTTGTTGTATGATAGAAAAGGACAGTAACAGTATTGTCAACCTCGTACACTGCTATTATAATGTGGACCTCACTTTTTTATAGGATGAAGATTTTTTGAGGACCACTTTCTATTTGTTTCAATTTTAATCATTTTTGTGTGGTTTTTTTTGTACAAAAATATTATCCTCATGTATGAGTTCTTGTAAGAGTATGTAGAACTGACAGCATATTGTAAATCATATTGTTTTGTTTTTCATGAGGAATATAGAACTTTTTGAATTGAATTATATCATTTCTCAATTGTTGAATAACGATCTGGAAACGTCGTGGAGCAACGGTATTTGCTTTGTGAAGTAATGGAAAAGAATATCAACATCAATGTTGATAAAATGCTGTCATTATAACGTGGACCTTACCATTATAGCCTGCTGGTTTCAGAGACGTGAACGCACGCTCAAATACCTTAACGTAAAATCAAACGGTTCAATTTCAGCACAGAGTATTCCTCAAACAGCATGCGCTGAGATAGGCAATGATCCAATTTATCTTATATAAATTGTTATTTCTATAAAAATCTATTGCAGAAGAACAAAATGATGTTAAGGATTAATTCTGATTATAATGCTTTTCAAAATGATTTATGAAGCTTCAATTCAATTTAAAAAAATTATTTCAGCTGTTCCTGATTGGGTCCGCCATTTGGAAAGTTCAGTTTCACACGAGTTTCTACAAGCCTTCGCCCAGTTATAGAGTAGACACGCTGGGAAGTCTAGCCTCTGAAGCCAACATCTACTGCCATATCTTTAAATCGTGACGTCATCATTGGATAGAAAACATTCAGATTGTGTCTATTTTTCAGAAGGATGTGGATTATTATTCATTAAAATGGTGAACTCCAGCTGCGCCCCCGCTGAAATAGACACAATCTGCTATGGAAAATAATGTAAACAAACTCTACAGAAAAGTTTTCTATCTGATGCTGACGTCACTATTTGGAGATATGGCAGTAGATTTTGGCTTCATCGACTTTCAGTATGAATATACAATAGGCCGTGTCTATTTTATAACTGGTCTAAGGTTTCTACCAAGGGGGATCTCCTTGGTTTCTACTTTGTACTTTCCAATCCACTGTCGTCTGTTACTCTGTTTCTGTCGACTGTCTGCTTTCTGCTTTCATCTATCGGTCTTTTGCAGTTTTGCTTTGCAAAGCAAACTGCACTAGTGCACTTGCAGGACAGCAAGAACTATTGACAATAGGATTAAGTGTTATTTTGATCTCTTGTCGTTATGTCGTTTTTGTTGTTACCTTTTAGTGTTTTATGTCATATTATGTGCGTTATCGTTATTTGAAATAGTATTTATTTTGCTTACTCTCTGGATGATTCATTGGCTTACTACTATCTCTGATAAGTATCATTGCATCTCTGAATGTCACTTGGTGAATTGGTAAGATTCTGTAATTTTTAAATTATCAACACACAAATTATTTACTTAGTAAGTAGCAAACTACACTTCACTGAATACAATAATTATATGATTTGTCTACCACACAACTGGCGTAGGTACGGTATCTAAAGACCCGAATTACATTAGGCTTCCAAGCTGAGTCGCCATGCATAAGCCACTATTGATGACCGTGTGTAAACTGGAGTAAACTGGAAGTTCAGAAATGGTGGCCGGTCTGGCAAAACCTTAGACAACATCTAAATGCCAAAAACCATCTAAACCAAGCCAACATCTAATGCCAAATCCACACATCTTGACGTCACGCATTGTATAGAAATTATAGAAAACTTTTTTGAGTTTGTTGTGTAAGTGTTTGTGGTGTTTAACTTACATTGTTGTTATTTTTATAGCTTGGTTGTGACGTTCAAGATGGGTGGATTTGGCAGTAGATGTTGGCTTCAGAGGCTAGACTTCCCAGCGTTTCTATTCTATAATACTGGTCTAAGGGCAAAACAAGTGAAACAATACAGTCGTCATAATCTGGTGTCCCGGGCTCCCGGCCGCCAGAAACTAGTGTCTTGGCTAGAAACTTTTGCATCATATATTCTAATTATTATCAACTCGAAGAAACATTAATAAGAGGGAGTATCTGATTGTCAAAAATTTCTATTCAGGTAGTAAAATCTGTAAGCTGAAATGTTTCTTTATAGAAAATAATAACTCAAAGAACTTATTTATAAACTGGTTATTATTTTGTAATATATTATATATTGATAATCATTTTTATTTTCAACTCTTAAAAAATTCATGGCGTACTCAAGTTAAATTTTTCTTCTGTGACAGAAAGTTGACAAAAACATTTCATGTTCATATATTAATAATTTTTGTACTGTACATTCATAAAAATGATGTATATTTATATTAATTATTGTATGTTCAAGTAAGCTTAACTTACTATTGAATAGTATAGTGATACCGGTAGTAGGAAATAAAATTAACGATATTATCAAGTAAGGCATACTCATGAATATCTCAGATACATCTTGAAATACTTTACAATGGGGAGCAATTCGGCTAAAGTGCACGTCCAGTGCCAACATACCTGTCATCAAATTTTTGGTTGTGATCGATTTAGAATGTTATTTTGAGCACAAAATCACAAAAATTAAACGGCGCTCACTATTGTTTTTAAAATAAACTAAGTTCAAAGTAGCAGAACTTTACATGCATTTAACCTATAAGTAGCAACCATAAGTAGCTAAGGTTAGGAAAAGCTTTATGTTAGGAAAGCTTAGGCACAGAGGAAAGAAACACCACTGTATGCTTATTCCGTGGCTTAGGTTAGGAAAAGCTTTTGGTTAGGAAAACTCAGATTAGGAATATCATAATTTGATGATTTCAATAATCAAAATGGCTGCTACTCATAGGTTAAATGCATGTAAAATTGTGTTACTTTGAACTTAGTTTATTTAAAAAACAATAGTGAGCGCCGTTTAATTTTTGTGCTCAAAATAACATACTAAATCGATCCCAACCAAAAAGTTGATAATAGGTATGTTGGCACTGCACGTGCACTTCACCAGCAATTCTTTATCACTCCATACAATAACTCGAAAAGACCTAATTTCAAATTTTTAGATTGATGACTAGAATTCCTATGTAGATCGCGTCATAAGCAATAACACTTATAGTTATTGAAAAAGTAAAACGATTAATAAGCTTCATCATCATCACTAATAATTAATCCATGGAAACACATTTCAGAGCGATGGCACTCAAGAGCTGTTGTGCTCTTATCTTTGATGACAGCATTGCCATTTGCAACTTTTCTATTATTGATAAGAGAAAAGTCTTTTGAAGGTACATTCACACTGAAATCTTTGTTCATTTTTTTTAAATAACGTAACAACTGAGAGAAATTTATTGCAAATCTCAATTATTAATATTCTCAAGTGGAGCGGATTAGCACTTGATTAGGAATCCAGGATAAATTGAACTGAATCAATGCTTAATTTTCCATTTAAACTTATTACAGATAACTAAGCAATGGAAATTCCAACCAGCAATGGAGAATTAATAAATCTTTGTGATGACAGCAAGCAGAGTGACGCTGATGTAAATTTGAACGAAGAAAATGACCTGGTTAAGGTACTGTATAGAAAATGTTTATAGCAAATATTTAATGAATTACTTTGTCTATTATTAGTTTAGGATCAATGATACTGTAATGAAATCATTGAATATGCTGTAGGCGCACTAAGAATGTAGCCTACAATTAATTATTAAACGTTCAAATTTCACATTGAATTGAATTGAGAAAATATTTATTCATCAAACATGTACAAATACATTATGAATAGTGTCACAAAATGTATGTAGATAATAAGTAGGCTACAAACTCCTGTAACGATACAGTGATAAGCCAACCAAATATTCCTTTAATTTATATCCAAACTTTTCAATATCTTCTAAAATTTTCTAATTGGCAACTTTGTAAAAAATGACCTTTCCCTGTAGACTGTTTTCCTCTCGACTAGATCCAATCTATGCCTCTCAGAAATTTTGTTGTAACGGGTTCAGTAATAATTTTGAGTCTGATTTCTCATTTCTGAATTACTTTTCCTAAAAATCATGATTCCATCAATTATGTATTTCCCATGAATTGTCAAAATTCCCAAGCTGGAAGAAAAAATAACCTTACTGAGTCAGATCTTTCAAGCTTAATGATTATTCTAGTTGCCCTCTTCTGCTGCTTGAGAATCTTATCCAAAATTTTTGCTTACTGCCATTAATACAAAGATAATAATAAAAATGTGCGTATATTACTGCATGATATACAAATTTCAATGTTTGGACACTACAGACACTGGACATTTGCCTTAAAGCCTAAAGACCAGGGGTTATATTCTTATCTTTTTCATAACATGGTAAACATGATTATCCCATACTTCAAGCTTCTTAGGTCGTAGCAATAAATATTTGTATATTTATATCTTTGAGACTCTTCTAAATGCGCTATTTGCACTAATCGCTGTCTGCCTTTCAATAAAGATGAAAACTAATTTAGCTCCTCACCATGTACACCTTCAGTCTCCAATTTTTTTCAACAGAGAATTGTAACACACTCTGTCTCATGTTGATGTAGAAACAGTATTATATTTTAAATATTATAATACGTTATAAAGTCAGCATCTGGTTAGCATTGGTTTGCTATCCTTGTCTGTCATTTGACACAGAGCAGATAGCTTCTTCTAACTCCACACCATTGCTAAATCGTTCCACACCATTGCTAAATCGTTTCTATGCTAGAAATCTAATTAACTACAAAAATATTTCATCTCAATTATGAAAATGTATTATTAAATAATGAGAAAATACTAATTTCTAATATAATATATTATACCGGGCGATTCAAAAAGGACTTTACGACTGAAAATTCATATACTTATTAAACAAGGTACAGAGCTGGTTTTGGTGTTGTTTAAACGAAAACACTTCAAGTTTTTTTTAACTTCAACTAAAAATGTTCTATCTGACTTCTGTTGGTTATCCTGCAGACATCCCATCGATAATAGTTTTCTTCAGACTCGCACTAGCATTTCAGGTGTAACTTGCTCAACAGCAGCGCAAATCCTTGCTCTAAGTTCAGGCAGAGTGTCCTCTGAATCTGCTTCATTACCCTCATTAGTGGCCGGAGTGGCCCCATCTGCTTCCTTGAAGGCAGTTTTAGCTGGTAGGGACTGCCGTGCTACCAGTTTCTCCTAAATAGGTTGGATAGCATTTCACACCTATTAACCTACAGGAAGTTATCGGCTCCAAAATGGTAGATTCTTGATAAACTATGAATGGATCTATCGCCTATGAATGAGAAATCCAGTTTTCAGAGCAAACCAACTTATAATCTTCAGAAGAATTTTGGCAATATACAACACATTTACGATAAATTCTCAGTTAAAAAGTTGTCTGCATATCGATTACTCTGATATTTACTAACAAGTTTTATAGATCTCGAATTGAAGATTCGATTTTAATCGAGATAAAATATAATATTACAGGACTCATCTATTACTTTTTACCTTACTTGTTACTTGTATTCTCACTTTATTGAACCTAGATCAGTGTTCAAGTACTTGTTATTCAATTATTCCTAATGGTTTATTTTGATGAAACTCAACTTGCTCACAAGCTGTATACAGACTAACTTGAGTTACATACAATTCGTGGTTACACACCTCGTGCACTATTCATCAGCTGATGATATGCGTATTATACTTATTTGTATGAATATAATTATAAAATATATGTATCCTATTATATTAAGCGAGCAATTTCTGTATACCAGTTTATATTTTTTTATCTGGTTTTCTATGTTCAACGGATCTCGTAAACGGCTCTAACGATTTTCACGAAATTTGGAACATAGTAGGTTTATGATATAAAAATTCGATTGCACTAGGTCTCATCCCTGGGAAAACTCGCTGAAGGACATGAAAAGTATAATTCATCCTTGGAAAAACAAATGATAGTAACAGAAGATGTGTGGGAGATCAGCTGCTGTGTAATCAATTAGCTTACCGTATCTCGTGATAAATCTAGAAATTTTAATTGACTCAATCAAAATAATCTGATTTGTTGACATGAGATGGTATATATCTTAATATTCAAAGTTGATCACTATTTTACAGTTCTAAGTGATTAGTGAGTGTCATTTTGTTATTCAATTTGGTATGTTAACAATCTAAATTAGAACTTAGTTTTTAAATAGTTCTCAAATATTTGAACTGAAAATTTGACCTGAATTCAAGTGTATAGAACATAACCTACTTTTTGGAATATTTATAGTGTATAAATAAAAATACGGGGAAGAAACAGTTTTGGGCTGTGTCTGTTAGTCCTTCCCCAATCATTTTAAAGAATTGAGTTATGTTCATCAATAAATAAATCACGAGCGAAGCTCGGTGCCCCGATATTAGTATGATAATTGTAGCATCAGCTTATGGAAAGCGTACGGCGTGTGTTCGTGGCACGAGTCAGTTAACAGCTTGATGAATATTATAACGCATTGCAAAATTAAAAAGAAATATATATAAAAAGAATATAATAGGATGTAAGGATAAGTATAAAAGGACATAATCTTCATAAAAAATAATACGTTCTTAGTTTGACTAAATTTGTACTTATAATTGAGAGTAATGTGTGTGTTTATCCAATCAATGTAGGCTACCACTGGTTTACAGCTGAAAATGCCTTTACGTAATCAGACTGGGCCACCAATTTATTCCTCGGAGTGGAATACTTAACAAAATTTCATAACAAATTAACTTAACAAAATTTACTTAAAAATTTTTGAAATTAACAAAAATTACTTAACTTGACTCTTAACTCTTTAACTTTTTTTAACTTAACAAATTTTGAAATTTTTTCACGAAAATGTCGAAACTCATTAACAAAAAGCGACCACTGAAAGGTCACTAGAACTTCCACCTGTTCATCCATTGCTTTCGGCGGCCCCGTCTCCTTTCTTTTACCCCCATATCTTTCATGAACCCCCACAAGAAAAAATCCAGCGGTGTTAGGTCTGGGGAACGAGGGAGCCATGCAATTGGCGCATTACAGCCAATCCACTCATTAGTAAAGCGGTCATTAAGAAAATACCGGGCGTCAGTCAGATGCGCCATCTTGCATAAAGAAAACATTTCGTTTCTTGGTCATCCTCATCGATCTATGGTATCAAAAATTTCGCAACATATCAAGGTACACTATGCCGTTTTTAAAACCAAAACACACAGCTAGCACGCTCGGGTCCAGTGAAGGCAGCCATCTTTGACGTAACTGCGGCTTGTGTGGCGCGACCAAGCACTAGCGGACTACGCGAGTCAAAACTTGGAGTGTTTTCCTTTAAAGCAATACCAAAACCAGATCTGTACCTTGTTTAATAAGATTTATATGAATTTTCAAAGTTGTTAAGTCCTTTTTGAATCAGCCGTTATTTTCTAGACGAATAAAATATTTAAGATAGATTTGATTATTATTAACAAGAATCAACAAATAATATTAAATCATATATTTATACCGGAATAACTTGAATCACAGCTATCTACTATAGTCCAGTCAATATAGACATAAAAAAGGGGGTGTGCTTGCAATTTATATTGTAGTTCTGATTTTTTAATATATTATTTGGGTACATAAGAGAAGTCCAGAACCAATTTCTCCATGCAAAATTTCCTTGTGCTAGATACAGAGTGGCCCAAAAACCTCGTATTTTCGGCTCATTTTCCAGTTGTCTAAAATCCATCTTGAATAACGTTTCCCTATCATAGTACTGCTAAAATCGTTAATATGACAAAAATATCTACAATTTCCGGATTTTTTTCAACAATCTAATCTCACTCTACGAACATATTTTTCCATAAATCGTTTACAGCAGGTGAAAGAGGAAATTATATTTAACATTTCAAGATCAAGTAATGATTTTTATATTAAGGGGTTACCGAGATATATAGCTTTAAATATAGAAATTGGCCATTTTTTGTGTATTGGAATATGGGCTTAAGTACACTCAACAATAAATCTTCCACTTTTCGACCGAACTCGACTTATGATGCATGAATTTGGACCGCCTTTACGAGCCGAGAAGAATGAAGTTTAGTACGATGAAATTTGAGCATTGTGTCAGAAGTTACAAGTGTTTGAAATTTTGATCCTTGAGGTGTCCTTAAGCGCGCCTCTTCACTAGGAAATACTGAAATGAAGTGCATCTAACGGGTGATTCTCATAGAATATAATCTTAATGAACTTACGTCATTTTGCGAAATATCAATGTGAAGACTATGTAGTTGGTGATGATGGTTGAAGCTGAAAATCAGGTGTTTTCACAATACAAGGAGCATTGTTGTCAGGTGTACCTGGAAATCTATATAAGATAGAGCGCTCTACCTGATCTCAGATTGTAGAGCACAAACATACGCCCAGAGAGATTTTGAATTATACATCCAAATGGTAGCAATCGGAAGATATTGTTGATCAAAATCTAAAATTCATTAAAATTGATTTTTCCTTCAAATTTCAATCATTTTTGAAAAATCATAACTCAGTACTCATTGGGGATAGAGAGTTCCGAATGTTCTCATTTTATTCAGAATCTCATATTCTAGAAAAAAAGGCGAGAGCAAATTTTCCTGTCCGATTATGAGATTTGGCAGAAATAGCTGGAAAATGAGCCGAAAATACTAGGTTTTTGGGCCATCCTGTATCTAGCACAAGGAAATTTTGCACGAAGAAATTGGTTCTGGACTTCTCTTATGTACCCAAAAAATATATTAAAAAATCAGAACTACAATATAAATTGCATGCACCAATGTATATAGTGACTGGACTACTATAGAAGGCAGTAGCAACAGAAAATTGTCAAGTCTGCCGTCCTATCATTTCCACTGACTTTATAAAGTGAATTTCACTATAGATTGACCCATAGCGCCAATCACTTGCTTTGTCAAATTGCAGCCTCATTATTCAAAGCTATAATCAACTTCAAGCATTAATTCTGTAAAAAGTCAAATCTGAAATTTGGCATGAATATTTATGCTATAAAGACAACTTTAAAAAATAAAATAAAACATTTTAGATGTAAATTTTCAAAATGGCGGCCATTTTAAATCTTTGTTTGAAAATTTCACGAAAGCCGTTCACTTTACAAAAACTTTACAAGAGACAATAAAGTTATAAAATGTTATCAAGATTTCAAGGATACCTCATTTATCTAGATTGGTCGAAGAATAACAGAGAACTCAATCCTTTTCGTACTGCATGCATGACCATGAACAAACAAGATCATCTGCAAATCAGCTGGATGGCCATATGGAGCCATACCGAGTTTCAAAGCTTCATCTTAAATACAATTGGAATTGAAAATTTAAAATTGATGTTTAAATTATGAAAATTTGTCATGCATGCAATACGAAAATAATTAATTTCTTTGTTATTCTTCGACCAGTCTTAATAAATAAGGTATCCTTGAAATTTTGATAAAATTTTCTAACTTTTTTGTTTCTTTTAAATTTTTTGTAAAGTGAACGGTTTTCGTGAAATTTGCAATCAAAATTTAAAATGACCGCCATTTTGAAAATTTACATCTAAAATTTTTTATTTTATTTTTTAAAGTTGAGTCTTTATAGCATAAATATTCCTGCCAAATTTCAGATTAATACAACATTTCTTTCTTGAAATAAAAATTCCCAAGTGAAGAAAAGAAAATGGCAGCTATAAGGATAACCGCTGAGTTTTGGACACTTCAAATGTCGTAGCCCATTTCAAATGTGTAATCATCCAGGAACAATACCCTAGAATGTACGACACTACTTACGAAAAATTCTGTATTTAATCAACAGAAATAAACAGATCAAATTCAATCAATCTTTCAAGTTTTATTATAATATCAAGTGACCTGGCTGGCTCAGGTCTGGTGACAGAGTTTTCAGGTTTAACGATTGTTTTTTAGGCAGCCGTTAACCGACGGCTAACGTGTCCATCCGAAACACGGGAGTGGCCCGAGAAAAATATCTTGCCCGGGCCGTGATTTGGACCCGGGCCTCTGAATTATAAACGCCTCTAAGGCCGGATCCCCTCTAGGCAAGGTGGTTCCAATATCACCAGGAGTCCCAAGAGTCGGAAGGCTTGATCGAATGCGACTATTAGGCGTTGCACCCTTCGGGGAGTGCGTCGTACAAGTCCGATGACCAGTTGCTTGCCTGGGAAAGGCTAGGTCTCGCTCTGTCTGCTCTCATAGTGCTACAGTCTGGTGCAAACATTGTTTGTCCTACGGGGAGTTCGATGTTGGGACTCGGAATCGTCTGTAGACGACTTACAACATTCAAATTTTAATTTTATTGGAGGATACGCCATTTCATAATGTTTGTTTCAGGTATCTTTCATTGATGTCGATGATATGTATCCGACAGATTGCGATCTCAGATGTCGCTATTCCTTCAAAACTGCATTCGTACACCCAAATCCAGGAGATAGAATAGCAATATTCAAAGTTGGATGGAAGCATGTTACAGAATACTATCTTTTCAAGATGGTTAAAGTGCCAGCTGAAGAACACGTGCTTGCCTGTCAACGAATATGTTTCTCCGGTAAGTTGATATAACATGTTTGAGAATACAGGGCCAGACCACATAAGGCGTTTTATCAGGCGCCAACCCAATCAGCCATTTGGAAAGCTTCCTGCCTTGCTGACTCTAAAAACGCTTTCTGAAAATGATTGTAAAAACGCTTAATATGGTCTGGCTCTTAGTCATCAACTTGTAGCTACCGTAACAATCAATTTTTGAGGATGGTTATGAGCCCATTTTTATTTATTAATTCACAGTTTTAACGAAATTAAAATAATTAATGTTCATTCCGTATTTGAACAAAATCAACGTGCTAACAGAAGTGCAATAGAATCATCCAATTAACCCGCTTAGTGACTCGTTAGTAACAAGTTAGACTCTAGAATGGAAGGTTGTCGGTTCAGAAACCAAAATCCCAAATCCTGCAAATCTTTTTAAGAAATTTATATTTTAATTAGAATTTTATATGTGATTTCTGTAAAATATAAAAAAATATTTTCGTAGAATAATTTCTAATTGATAATTTTTGTAATATTCTCAAGTAAAGTTTTTCAAGTTTTCATTTCCAGCTACTTGATAATTTCGTCTGCACATTGAAATGAAATGAGTGTGATTGCAGCTCCAGTCCTGCCAAAGAATGTGAAGGATCTCTACCAACTTTGTTATCTAACACATGATAATCTGGTGCTCGGAGCTAGCCCACCCTTCAGCTTCTATAACGCGTCCGCTCAGGAACTGGTGTGTGTTGAAGACAAAGCCTGCCAAGAGGTCATGATCTACAAATCTCGTTTGTCTGTGCTCCATGATCGTGTTGGAAGAGTGAGTTCCCACTGCAAATCATCATCCATATCATTCCAATAACTGACATTAAGACAGCTCCCTAATTTCAAGGTCACTTCAATTTTTACGGATTTATGCACTGTAAAATTGATAATTGATTTTATCATCCGTTGGTTGTAATGTGTTGGCTGTTTTCTTGGCATTTATTCAATTCAATTTACCTTCAAATGAACATCGATTATAAATATAACACTTAATGAGGATTATACAAACACGCTTTTCAAGACTAAGATGGCTCGGACATATTTTTAGGATGGATGAAACCAGAATGCAAAAATAGTGCTTAAAGAGGAGCTTTACTCGAGAAGAAAATAAGGAAGACCAAGAATACGATGGGAAGATGAGATAAGGGATGATTTGATAAGGATGGGTTATAGAGGATGGAGAGGATTTATAATGGATAGAAATGTTTGCAGAAATGTTGTGGAGGAGGCCAAAGCCTACAATGAGCTGTAGAGCTATAGAAAAAAAATTACAAACACGCTTTTGTAATAGATTTTAATTAACATACCCTGAACTCTTTCATCTTATTCTGTTTATTGAAGAATAATTACAAGTATTTTTTAACCGATTCTTTATCAATCTAATAGAATAATATTGGTGAATAGATTATACTATAGATCGTACTTTTTCCGTGTATTATTGTCAATGACAAACTTATTCGAATTTTTATCTGAAAAATTGTTAATAAATAAATACAATATTGTTATCAACTTTACAAAATTTCTACTATACATTCACGTAAAAATCACTCAATGATTGGGTGCAACCAACACAAACAGGCTCAGCCGAAAACTGACCTACTCCTGAACTTTGGTAGAATAATATTCAATTATGCCAAATGACAATAGATCTGATATAGGTTGATGTTCTATTGTAAGCATCTTTAAATGAAGTTTGTATAATTGTAAACAGTAATAATGAAAGTTTTATCTGAACATTTATTATCTATTCTGAATGAAAAATTGTCAATGAAAATTTGAATGAATTGAAATTTGTGTTTTCAGGTTGAAGATGAAAAAGAGCTGTCGGACTTGAAAGCGTATGCGTTTGGCTCTCGCCTGAAGCAAGTAGAGCAGGAGCTGGCCTCCTCAAGAAAAGAGATTCAGGCCATCTCGTCTTGGTCTGCTTCAACGCAGGAAGAACTAGAGAAACAGAAGAGAGCAAACTTAGAGCTATCCAAACTGCTTAATGAAGAGCATGGCAGTTGTGGCACTAAACTTACTGAATTAGAAAAACAATTAGCAATCAAGACTGAAAAGCTTGAAGCACTTGAAGAACAGCTGTGCAAGGAAGATGAAGAGAAGAAAAGACTTAATTCTGGAATAGACACTTTGACTGCAAAGTGTATCGAGAATGAGAATCTTCTAAAAGAATTGAACCAATACAATGAGACTCTCAAGAAAGAGCTAGATGCAACAAAATTGGAAATGGCATCGTCTTTGGAGGTAGGTCATTGTTGATAAGAGAAATTTTATCATGTTTTTTAGGCTTCTCCCTTTCATGTAATAATTTTGACCTTAATTTCGAAAAACGCTCCCATCAATCAAACTACACTCTTATCCACGTGCTCAAGTGTTTGATTTTTCTCGAAAATTCAAAGTAAGATTATAAACTTCTATTCACTAGAGTGTAAGAAAGCCCTCCATTTTTCAACGCGTAATACTGATAACGCTGATGATTGGCAAGCTTTTACATATTATTTTTTTCAATTGTAATATATTTAATGATGAAGACCCAATTAGATTATTTATTTTTATTTTATTTAAAAAATGAAATCTAGTAAAAAGTGTTTGAATTAACGTCTGCTAAATTTCATTTTATAATTTCATCAACAATAATTGATATTGATAGTTGGTAGGATAGATAATTGAAGTTAGTAGGTCTATCAGCTTGTTTATTAAAGGAAGCAGTAATCCATTGTATTTTTAGGATTAGATGAATAAGAAATCTTCAATATTTCAGGAAACTTGCTTGAATTTTTTTCACAAATTAATGGATTCCCCTTGAAGTTGAATTGGCAAATCATGTAAAAGCTTATACATAATGAATGAGCATTGTCTGATGCGATTATTATGCCATCAATAACATTTTATTGTCATTAAACACAAAGTGTTGTAACAAACGTCAAAGATACAAATAAAATAAAAACAGTCAGAGTAATTAGTACAACAGAATTGGCATATAGTAATAAATAGCAGTATTTAACAAAAACTGCTATTTATTATTAAAACTTCTCATTCAGTATGTGCGCCTTGAATCTTGTATTTGCGGGTTTTCAATATTTTTTATTGTACTGTTTTCTTTTCATCAATCATTCAATTTTCATCCCTTTTCAAGTTTATAATTGATGTAATATAATTTTTCTATGTAGAATTTTCTTGATATTTAATGTGATATTTAATGTCTGCCACAGTTCTCTCAAGGCCTGACAGAGTTGTATTATGCTAATGAATCAATGAGACTACCAAGTTAATTCCTCTCGAATAAAAAACAAAATACTTTTGTCTTTAAACTAGCTTTTCATCATTTGCATTATTGAATTGCATTGTTTGTCACAAATTATTGTTCCAATAGTTTTTGAACTGACACTTTAGTCACCATTTGATTATCAGAAGAGTATGGGGACCCATAAGAACAGCTGAAGGTTGGTTCATTCGAAGTAATGAAAAGATAAATAACATACTTGGAAGGGAAAATATAGTACGTTTCATAAAGTCGCAACGGAAGCGCTGGCTTGGACATGTTGAGAAGATGAATAGAGAAAGGTTGCCAAATGCCATATTGGAGACAAGAATTGAAGGCACAAGAAGAAGAGGGAGACCAAGGAGAAGGTGACTGGAAGATGTGGAGAGAGATCTGCGAGTGTTGGGAATTAGGGGATGGAAGAGAGGTGCTGGTGATAGAGACAGATGAAAAGGAATTGTCATTGAATGGAAGCCAAGGTCCACATAGAACTGTAGTACTAAAGGAAGAAGTTGAAGAAGACTTTGATATGGCGGAAGGTGTGGCTCGTTCATCAATTGGGCTAGTCAGTCGGGTCGAGCGAGGGGTTTGTTACCACTGACTGAAAAAAATGGCTTTTGGTGGCCCTGAAAAGGGCCAAGTTTGTTGCTGGTGGCCCTGAAAAGGGACCAAGATTGTTGCTGGTGGCCCTAAAAGGGACCAAGGCAGGCAAGATGTTTAGTAGTCGTTGACTGGCGCAATACCACGCCGCGCGAGGGTCCCGGGCAGGTCCGTCTGGTGCGAGAGCAGGCCGGCAGGGGCTCAAGTCAATGGTTCGCAGTCTCCACTCTGGTTTACCCGGGCTATGGAGAGGGTTGACCGGGTGATCTACTAGCCAGAGGTCGTGCCGAATCTCCGCCGGGAGGACCTCCTCGACCACTTCCTCGTTTAGAAGGGGCCTTCGGTCAAACCCCGGGCAGGCAGGGTCGTAGGCTTCCGCTGCACACACTCCGATGTCGGTTCAGCACCCAACCCGCGCATCCAGAACCGCGCGTCAGTTGTTAGGCTGGGGCGCTAAGTCTTGGGGCGCAGCTGGCGCGGCGGTGTACAGCCTCAGCCTCTCCTCCACCTGGCGAAGCCAGGTCTCCTCTTCTGGGTTCGGCGGCCGGCTCGGTTCCTCCTAGGCATCGGCTGGGTAGTAGACAAGGAAGACACCTCAGGTTGCGGTCAGTCTCGCCATGGTTCCCTCATTGGCCTGCTCGCTGCTCTGCTCCTGGTCTCGGTAGTGGTCTCGGCTGGTAGTGGTCTCGGCTGGTGATCTCTTCTGGCTCTTCAGTGGAAGGCTGCTAGTGAGCAAGTGCTATCGAGGGTAGCTGAGTAGCCCCCTTTTATTCACAGTCCCCGAGTTCACCTGCGCTGCTATTGGCCGGCGGTGCTCGGCCAATAGAAACGCAGGAACGGGTGGCGGCGACTGAGGCGCACCCTGGTGGCGGGTGGGTCAACCACTCATTTGGTTGATGCGTGGCGTGGGGAGCAGAGCAGAGCGGCAGGCTGAAAGGTAGCGAACGCGAGGGAGGTATCAATTCCCCCCCCCCATTTGAGGTAGCCACGGCGAGAATTTATTGATTGCAAAAAACAAGATATAATGTTTACAAAATATACAAAAGTGCCATTGGGCGATAATTTTACAGAAGTGAGACCAGAAGGGTCTCCCCCAACAGGTGGGTTGTGGTCAATAATTACAGAAATAAGACCAGAAGGGTCTCCCCCAACAGGTGGGTTGTTATTCCAAGAGATGTTGCTGGTTGGTGGTTGGAGCCGGGCGTAGTTGAGTCTTGTACACCTTGATGGTCTCATTGTCACGGGTGATCCAGTAGACAGCTCCTTGGTTGTGGGCGACCGTATATGGTCCCTTCCATCTGGGTGCCAGGCCCGCGTGGAATTTCTGAGCCTTGTTTGAGAGTTGATGATTCCGTGTGAGCACCTGGTCGCCGATCTGGTAATGAGGCTGTGTCTCAGCTATCGGGTCTCCCTTCCTATTGAGATAATTTTCTTTGTTCAACACGGCTTCACGTTGGATTGCAGTTAGCGTGTGTAGACGCTGGTTAATATGGTCTTTGTGCGGTTCGAGTTGATTTTCGGGCCAGTGGCTCCATTCCCCTGGCCGTGGAAGGGTTTGGCCAAACAGGATTTGACTGGGGCTGTATCTTGTTGCCGTGTTCTGTCGATTTCGCAGGGTGAATAGCACAGATGGTAGTTGGTTCTCCCATTCTTGGTGTTGTTCTTGTAGGCGGATCCGTAGTCCCTTCTTGAGTTCCTGGTTCCTTCTCTCAGTAGGGTTGGCTCGGGGGTGATAAATTGGCGTGGTTTAGTGTAAGACTCCCCATTTGAGGCAGAGTTCGTTCCATAGTTTCCCCGTAAACTGAGTGCCATTGTCGGAGAGTAGGATTTTTGGGTATCCCCATCTGGGAAACAGGTGCGTATCCATCGTGCGGCCAATCGTGTTGGCGTCGCCGTGAGGCAGCGGGTAGGCTTCTATCCACCTGGAGAAAGAATCAGTGATGGCCAATATGAATCGATTTCTTCGCTTGGAGAGTGGGTAGGGGCCCATCAGATCGAGACATACGGTTTCCCATGGTCTAGTAGACCGTCGTGGTTGTTGCGTAGGTTCGTGATTCCGGTTGTACGCTTTTGAGCAGCTACACAGCAGGCAATTTTGTACGTACGCGGTTATCTGCGCCTTCATACGGGGCCAAGTGTAGTATGTAGCGATGTTTTGGTAGGTTTTGGCATAGCCTGGATGTCCCATTAGATCATCGTCGTGATAGCGGAACAGTAGCCGGGTGCGAAAGTTGGGCGGTATGACTATTCGCCAACCGTCGCGTGTCTTCTTCTCCCATAGTCGGTTGTGTAGGCGGTAACTGGTGAGGAATACTTGATCAGTTCCCGGTTGATCCTCCAATGGTCGGGGTTCGATCTCCATCCATCATCTGTGGCCTGTGCTTTCCGAATCTCTTCTAACAGTTCAGTTTCGGTTGCGATGCTTGCTAGCGTAGCAGGTTCACTGGTGACTGGCAGGATGTCGGGAGGCATGGTTCGTTCTAGTTGTTGACTGGTCTCCTCAACTTTTTCGTTGTCGGGTTGCCGTGACAGTGCGTCGGTGAACTGATTCTCTTTACCCGGGCAGTGTTCTAGGGTGAAGTCAAATTCTTGTAGGAGCAGGGCCCATCGAGTGAGTTTGGCGCGGCTGTCCTTTGCAGTTTGTAACCAGGTAATCACCTTATTGTCGGTACGGAGTATGAATGGCCTGCCTTCCAGGTAAGGGCGATATCGCTTTATTGCCCAGACAACCGCAAGGCACTCTTGTTCGTTACTGTGATACTGTTGTTCCGTGTGGTTCAGCTTGGCACTGGCGTATGCGATCACCTTACAGTCATTGTTGATTTCTTGGTATAGGACAGCCCCTATACCGACCTTGCTGGCGTCTGTCTGTAGGATGAAGGTCTTGGAGAAATCTGGTCGACAGAGTGGTTGGATGTTGGCGGTCAATGCTTGTAGGCGGCGGAAAGCTGTCTCTTCTGTTGGTGACCATTTCCATCGCGTCTTTGTGCTAAGTAGCTCAGACAGAGGCGCACAAACGTCAGCGGCATTGGGTAAAAATTCTCGTAGCCAGCCGACTACTCCGAGAAATTCTCGCAGTTTCTTCCTGGTGATGGGTGGTTGGGCAGAAGTCACAGCTAGGATAGCCTGCGGTTTTGCTTGGTTGCCCTCGGAGGTGATTATGTGACCGAGGTATTCAAGTTGCTTGCAGCCGATCTGGCATTTTGCTGCTGAGACAGAGAGATTGTATAGATTTAACCTTCCAAACACTTTGGCTAAGTGGAGTAAGTGTTCTTCCCAGGTATCCGAGTACACAATGATGTCGTCGAGATAAGCGTAGCAGAACTTGTCGACGTATCCACTCAGTACCTTGTTCATCATGGATTGGAAGCAGCTGGGTGCATTTCGTAGGCCGAAAGGCATGACTTTAAATTGTAGCTTTTCGCCGTAGGGAGTGGTGAAGGCCGTGTAAGGTCGAGACTGGGGTGCGAGTGGTACCTGCCAGTATCCCATCTGTAGGTCGAGTGAGCTGAATATTTTTGAAGTTCCCAGGCTTCGAATGACGTCCTGTAGGGTCATCTGCGGTGCTGTGGCTGGAACGGTGATGGAATTCAGCCATCGGTAATCAATGCAGAACCGTGATGTGCCGTCCTTCTTGGGGACAACGACGATTGGAGAGTTGTAAGGCAAATCTGGCTTCTACCAGGTTGCGTTCCTTGAGGGTGGCAACTTCAGACTCGATAATTTGCAGTTTCTCCCGTGAGTATCAGTAAGGCCGCTGGCTGTGTATTTCTGAGCTGTTGAGTTGAATTGTCATGGTGGCGGCCGTGGTGATGGAGGGTGGCATCTGCTCCATGAACAATTTTGTGTGTTGTTGCAGTAATACTGTCAACCGTCGGTGCTGGTCGCTGGGCGTGTCTTCTAGTAACTTGTCAACCAGGTGAGTGTCCATCTCTACTGAGACTGGTGGTTGTGCTATCCAGAAGATGGTATCTCGCTGCGTCTTGCCGTAGATTAGCCTGTCTTGCTCAAAGTCAAGCACTGCCTTATTCTGCCGAAACCATGGTCGTCCCAAGATGATGTCTTTGCGTAGGTCAGGTAGACCTAGGAAGGGAATATTTTGAATGTGCTGTTGGATCTGGAGTTCCAGATGTCCTTGTATGGCCGTTTCGCAGCTAGTAGGACAGTTGGCCAGCAGTACAGGTAGCTTCAGCGGTTGGATCCGTGTACCATGGTCGAGGTGGGCAGCTCTCACGAAGTTGTGCGTTGCGGCTGAATGGAGTAGAGCGTGTAGTTGTTTACCCACGAGGATGACAGGGATCCGGGGTAGAGTCTGTCCGTCTATCTGGATCACGGCTAGGTTTGGTGCTTGGCTGGGCGGAGGGCTGGTGATGTGGTTGTTGACTACTGGGGCGGCAGTGTTGGTGACCTTGTCGGTGACTGTGGCCAGGGCAGTGTTGGTGACCTGGTGGCTGACTGCGGCTGGGGCAGTGTTGGTGACCGGCTGGTTGACGGCGGCTTGTTGACGGCGGCTGGGTCAGTGTTGGTGACCTGGTGGCTGACTGTGGCTGGGGCAGTGTTGGTGACCTGGTGGCTGAATGCGGCTGGGTCAGCGTTGGTGACCTGTCGTCGACTGCGGCGAGGGCAGTGTTGGTGACTCCGTCCATGACAGTGATCCCGGTAGGTGGCGGGTGCGTGTGGGTCACAGTTGCATGTTCCTCCCCAGGCTGGTGGTCGATGACGCGCTCATCGTCGGCTGGTGATGCTGTCCTCTTGCGGGCCAGTAGAGGCGCGGCTGCTGGGTGCTGTGGAGAGTCTCTGTCAGCCGGGAAGAGCAAGGGGTCTTCGGTGACATTGGAAGGAGACTTAGCAACGCTAGCAGGGTCTATGGTGGCGTGATGGGTAGGCGATCGATCTGTCATGAGTGAGACGGTCATGAGTGATGGCTGGGTGGTTGACGCGCAAGGGTGTACCGGACGCGGTTGCTGTTGTGAGACGGTGACCCGGGTGACGACTGGTACTGGGTCATTCTTGATAGCCCGTGGAGGTGCGGCTGCTAGGTACCATGGAGAGTCTCCGCCAGCCGAGAAGAGCGAGGGGTCTTCGGTGACGTTGGAAGGAGGCTTGGTGACGCTGGCAGGATCCACGGTGGCATGACCAAGGAATGACTGGCTGGCCGGTTATTGCTTGTAGTTGGGGTGGTGACCTGCGAGGCTGGCGCTGCGGGTCTTGCACCTCATCATTAGTGTAGTGGACTCCTACTTTCCGTGCTGGAGGGGTGGAGTCCGAGTCTCTCCAGTATCGCGAGTTCTGGGCAGTCGCAATGAAAATGCTTGGCTGGGCAGTAATGACACTGAGGAACTGGTTGTAGTTGAACCTCGGCGGCGGCTCTCGATGGGGTGGCCCTGCGGGTGCCGTAGGTTGAGGCGGCTTATATTTTGGTCGACTGTTGAGGTCGGTTTCCAGGTCGTTGGCGATCATGATCAGCTCTTCATAGTTCGTGGGACGAGCAGCTCAAACTAGGGTGCGAAGCTCGGAACTCAGCTGACCGATGAGCAGGGCGATCACCTCGTCTTCAGCCAGGTTGGTTCCTAAGCGCTGCTGTAGTTGGAGCTTCTGACAGATGAATCGCTCCACTGGCTGGTTCGGTTTGTGGGTGGTGCCATAAAATTCCATGTGAGCGGCTGCGATTTTATGGGCTCCCGAGAAGGCGGGTGGCTGTGTTGCCCCGGTTTCGCTGGTGGAAGCAGGCGGCTGCGTCGTGCTGCTGTCGGTTTGACCGGTGGTCTGTGCAGGTTGACCGGTGGTCTGTGCAGGCCAGCCGGCGAATGTAGACTCGGTGTGCTGGCTGGTTGACTGCATCGAATCTTCAGTGGTCGTATCTCCACTGTCTCCGGCTCCAGTTCTAGTCGCTACCATGTTCAGGTGTTATGGGCGCCACTGGGAAATTGCCTGTTCCCAGACAGGTATTCTGAATTGAAAGATTCAGAGACACATTTTGTTGAAAGAAAATAAGTTTGAATTTTTTTGTGTGAATTCAAGACATACATTTAGATGAAAAATTTAAGACATACATTTAGTTGAAAATTTAGGTTGACATTTTGTTTGAAAAAAAAGTTTTGACAGTGGTAACGGGTTACTGTATCTCCATACAGTGAGTGGCCCCATTGAATGGAAGCCAAGGTCCACATAGAACTGTAGTACTAAAGGAAGAAGTTGAAGAAGACTTTGATATGGCGGAAGGTGTGGCTCGTTCATCAATTGGGCTAGTCAGTCGGGTCGAGCGAGGGGTTTGTTACCACTGACTGAAAAAAATGGCTTTTGGTGGCCCTGAAAAGGGCCAAGTTTGTTGCTGGTGGCCCTGAAAAGGGACCAAGATTGTTGCTGGTGGCCCTAAAAGGGACCAAGGCAGGCAAGATGTTTAGTAGTTGTTGACTGGCGCAATACCACGCCGTGCGAGGGTCCCGGGCAGGTCCGTCTGGTGCGAGAGCAGGCCGGCAGGGGCTCAAGTCAATGGTTCGCAGTCTCCACTCTGGTTTACCCGGGCTATGGAGAGGGCTGACCGGGTGATCTACTAGCCAGAGGTCGTGCCGAATCTCCGCCGGGAGGACCTCCTCGACCACTTCCTCGTTTAGAAGGGGCCTTCGGTCAAACCCCGGGCAGGCAGGGTCGTAGGCTTCCACTGCACACACTCCGATGTCGGTTCGGCACCCAACCTGCGCATCCAGAACCGCGCGCCAGTTGTTAGGCTGGGGCGCTAAGTCTTGGGGCGCAGCTGGCGCCACGGTGTACAGCCTCAGCCTCTCCTCCACCTGGCGAAGCCGATGTAGGGCCCTCCTCTTCTGGGTTCGGTGGCCGGCTCGGTTCCTCCTAGGCATCGGCTGGGTAGTAGACAAGGAAGACACCTCAGGTTGCGGTTAGTCTCGCCGTGGTTCCCTCATTGGCCTGCTCGCTGCTCTGCTCCTGGTCTCGGTAGTGGTCTCGGCTGGTGGTCTCTTCTGGCTCTTCAGTGGAAGGCTGCTAGTGAGCAAATGCTATCGAGGGTAGCTGAGTAGCCCCCTTTTATTCACAGTCCCCGAGTTCACCTGCGCTGCTATTGGCCGGCGGTGCTCGGCCAATAGAAACGCAGGAACAGGTGGCGGCGACTGAGGCGCACCCTGGTGGCGGGTGGGTCAACCACTCATTTGGTTGATGCGTGGCTTGGGGAGCAGAGCAGAGCGGCAGGCTGAAAGGTAGCGAACGCGAGGGAGGTATCAACTTCAGTCACAATTAGTAGATATAAAAGGCCGGTCCTGGCACACTTGTGTGTGCCACAAGTGTGCCAGGACCGGCCTTTACCTCAAGGTCATCCAGGTCAACCACCCCCAACCTCAAGGTCATCCAGGTCAACCACCCCCAACCTCAAGGTCATCCAGGTCAACCACACCCACCTCAAGGTCATCTAGGTCAACCACACCTACCTCAAGGTCATTCAGGTCAACCACACCCACCTCAAGGTCATCCAGGTCAACCACACCCACCTCAAGGTCATCCAGGTCAACCACACCCACCTCAAGGTCATCTAGGTCAACCACACCTACCTCAAGGTCATCCAGGTCAACCACACCCACCTCAAGGTCATCCAGGTCAACCACCCTAACCTCAAGGTCATCCAGGTCAACCACCCTAACCTCAAGGTCACCCAAAAAAAAAAAAAATAATAAAATAAAATTTAAAAAAAAATTAAAAAAAAAAAAAAAAAAAAAAAAAACACATAAAATCGGGAATAAATGGGAAAAAAGGGAAAAAAATTCCCTCCGGATCCCGAACTGGGGTATAAAAGGAGTTGTTCTACAAGGAGTGGGACATTGTGTCTAGTGCAGTCGTGCCGTCAGTACGTGTGTGTACCACCAGTACGTGTGTGTGTGATTTCGGCGTATTGGTTTTGGATTACTTCCATCTTTATCAACATCAAGAGTAAGTACCAGTGCATTTTATAGTTATATATATATTTATATTATATTCATGATTCAACAATTAAGTCCAAAAGAGTAGAATTTTGAAGTAGATGGTTTGAGACTGACAATTAAATTCTAAAATGACTTAAATTCGAAAATGACAAGTTTAATTATGAATTAGGTTCCAATACATAGAGTAAATGACATATTCAAAAATGACCAGTGTAATTAAGAATTAGGTTCCAGTACATACAAGTTAAGAGTTTAATTGTGAATTAGGTTCTTTGAGTTGGTGGTTGTAATCCATCCTAACTTAAAAAAACGTATAATCACAAAGTAGATCCTAGACCTCCATTCATATGGTTTTAATTCATCCTAACCTAAAAACCGTATAATCACAAAGTAGATCCTAGACCCCCATTCACATTCCCCCATCTCCACCCATCCCCATAAGTAGATCCTAGACCTCCATTCACATGGTTGTAATTCATTCTAACCTAAAAACCGTATAATCACAAAGTAGATCCTAGACCCCCATTCACATTCCCCCATCCCCACCCATTCCCATAAGTAGATCCTAGACCTCCATTCACATGGTTGTAATTCATCCTAACCTAAAAACCGTATAATCACAAAGTAGATCCTAGACCCCCATTCACATTCCCCCATCCCCACCCCACCCCACCATACAGCTCCGGACCATCATCCCTAGAACATAAACACCTACAAACCTCCATCCTCGACCCACGATCCTAGATACTGATTCACCACCTTCATCCCCCACATCTGTTGATAGTGATTTATATATAGAGTTGAATACTGCATACCATACTAATACAATATTGTTTTGCATTGTTCCAGATGAGCAAAGCTGTACGATGTCAGCAAACAGCAAACTCTGTGGACGAGTTTGTTGTCCTGGAGGAGGCATTCAAATCCCGACTCACGACTCTATACTACAATAATGCATACAAGGATGAGTCTGCCAAAGATTTCCACACCTTTCTGAGCAGTCTGAAGGATAAAATTGTTCACATCATCAGTCAGCAACTGCAGACACATGGAGCAATGAAGTTCAATCTAGTATTGGAGGCAACATATTTCCGCAGCACCCTTGATAAGACCTTCTTCGAACAAGAAGAGTTTCAGAATGTCGCCTTCAAAACTCCAAACTACACCATCTTCAGTATCATCAATCTTCCAGACATCATCAACCAAGCGTGCATGACCCTACTGGATGAGGAGTTGAAATTCAAAGGAAATTCCAGTGGATGGAGTTTGCTTATCATCGATGGATTGCTCATCAGGATTAGCAAACATATTCCACTGTGTGGATCATCCTACATCAGTCTTCCACCTCTTCTATCAGCACGAAAGGCAATCGTTAATCCTATAAACAAGGACCAGCAATGTTTCAAATGGGCCATCCTCGCCAAACATGTACAAGGCAGTAATCCTCAAAGAGTCAATGAGCGATACCATCAATTGGAAGAGAGATACAACTTTTCAGGCATTGGATTTCCCACTACCATCAGTCAAATCGATATATTTGAGAAAGATAATCCAGAGGTATCAGTTAATATTTATGGTGTGGATGAGAAGAACGTTATATTTCCAAGAAGAGTTGGAAATGCAATGAAGGCAGATCACTTTGATCTTCTCCTCCTCTGTGAGAGTAAGGATGATGATGAAAACAGCACCCTTGAGGATGATAATGAACATAAATCAAATAGCCACTACTGCTACATTAAAAATTTTGAAAAACTTGTGGGATCCCAACTCACAAAACATCAGCATAAAATTATCATCTGCAGATGATGTTTCACCCATTACACCCAGAACAGAGATGGAGAACGCAGGATGGCTGAGCATGAGGAGTATTGTGCTAGCAATAATACAGCAAGAATCATCATGCCACAGGTTGGAAAAGATGGTAAACCTCCAACCTTGAAGTTTGAGAAACATGTGCAAATGTATAGAGTACCTGTTGTAGCATACGCCGATTTTGAGTGCATCCTGGAGAAACCTGATGAAGACAATGAACAATGGATTGGTGAAGCTACCAAAGTTATCCAGTACCATCGGGCAATGAGTTACTGCTTATACTTTGTGCGGGACCCATATTTGGAAGATTCCTGGCTGACAATCACTAACCTAATCCCTCATGAGCCGATTGTCTACAGGGGTCCTGATGCCGCCAAACATTTCAAGAAGACCCTCACCATGTATGCAAAAGATTTAGATGAGGCAATTGACTGCAGGAATATCAAGTTGCTCCCACTAACCAAAAGAGAGAAAGAACGACATAATGCAGCTGATTTCTGTGAGGCCTGCAATGAACAATTCAATAAAGATAAGGTGTATGACCATTGTCATATAACTGGTATCTACCGGAATGCATTATGCTGTAAATGCAACCTGCAGCGAGAGCGACAATCATTCATACCAGTGTTTCTCCACAACTCTTCAAACTACGATACACACCTCATTATTCCAGAGCTGGGTAGAGATAAGGATCGGCTGTCTGTCATCCCAAATTCATCGGAAAAGTATATATCATTCACCAAACAAATATCTCCAAAAATGCACCTTCAATTCATTGATACATTCCGGTTTATGCCTGATAGTTTAGACAATCTGGTCACCAACCTAGTCAAATCAGCATCGAATCCAGAAGACTTGTCCAAAGTGCTGCCACATACTGCCAAGGTGTTTGGAAACAAATTGAGCCTTGTCTCAAGGAAAGGAGTGTTTCCATACGACTACTGCGATTCATGGCAGAAACTCGAAGAAACATTGCTACCACCCAAAGAGGCATTTTTCAGCAAGCTGGTTGATAGGAGTGTTAGCAATGATGATTATGAACATGCTCAAACTGTGTGGAACCAATTCCGTTGTAGAACTCTGGGAGAATACAGTGACCTATACTTGAAAACAGATGTTCTCCTGTTGGCTGATGTCTTTGAGAGCTTCCGCGATGTATGCATGAAGACTTATGATTTGGATTGTGCTCACTACTTTACATCTCCAGGCTTTTCCTTTGATGTCATGCTGAAATATACTAAAGTCGAGCTTGAGCTCCTTACTGACTATGACATGTACATGTTTATCGAGCGAGGTATCAGAGGAGGAATAACAAATTGTATACACCGTCATGCTGTAGCCAACAATGCCTACACAGGAGCGCCTATTGACCCCGAGAAGCCTACATCATATCTCTTGTACACAGATGCAAACAACCTGTATGGCTGGGCAATGTGCCAACCACTTCCATGCCGGAAATTCCAGTGGATGGAGAAAGATGAGTTGGAGGGGGTGAGCAGAGGTATTGAGGGTGTTGGAGATGTTCAAAAGATTGGCTACATCTTGGAGGTGGACATTGAGTACCCTTCCGAATTGCATGATGAGCACAACGACTTCCCATTCCTGGCAGAGAACAAAAAAACTCTCAAATCTAATCATGTACAACTCATGACAGCTCTAAGCAATCGTGAATGATATGTATGTCATTACCGCACCCTCAAGCAAGCAGTACAGCATGGATTGAAAATCACTAAAGTTCATCGAGGTGTGCGGTTTGAGCAGGAGGACTTCCTAGCACCCTACATCATGCTAAACACCAGACTTCGACAGCAGTCGAAGAATAAGTTTGAGAAAAATTTCTTCAAACTTATGAACAACGCTGTGTTTGGTAAGATGATGGAGAATGTACGAAAAAGGATGAGTATGGAGCTAGTGAATGATGAGAATCGATTGAAGAAACTGATTGCTCGACCAGTTTACAAGGACCGCATCATATTTGGTGAGAATATTTGCGCTGTTACGATGCATAAGGAAAAAGTAAAGCTGAACAAACCTATCTACATTGGTTTGACAGTGTTGGACATAAGCAAGACCCTTATGTACCAGTTCCACTACGATGTGATGAAACCTACATACAAAGAGAACCTACAACTGCTTTATCAGGATACTGACAGCTTATTCTACATCGTGAAAACTGAGAACCTATACAACGACATCATCAACAACCAACAACTGAAAGATACCTTTGACACTTCAGAGTACCCTGCAGACCACCCATGCTACTCAGATGCAAACAAAATGGTGCTTGGCAAGTTTAAAGATGAATATGCTGGCCGAGCGCCACTTGAGTATGTAGGCCTGCGATCAAAGCTATATGCCTGTAGGTGTTACAATAGTGATCCAAATCAGCTGACAAGTGGATTGATAAAGAAAGCTAAAGGAGTGAGGAGACCAATACTTGGGCGAGAACTCTCAAAAATGCATCCAGATGCTGAACGTTACATAGGCTTCCAAGACTATCTAGATTGTCTATATGGTGATGAGGATATCTATAGAGAACAAGTGATGTTTGGCACTAGGAAACATCAGATCATGACCCAAGTCATGAGAAAGAAGGCACTGAGCAAAGCTGATGAGAAGAGGTATATTCTAGATGATGGAATTACAACTCTTGCACATGGACATTACAAGATCCCCACTCTAGCACACATTGATGAGGAGGAGGAGGAGGAGGAGGAGGAGGAGGAGGAGGAGGATGAGGAGGAAGAGATGATTGACTCTCAAGAAATTCCCAAGGTTCAGGCAGCTAACAGTACTACAACAGCTAAACAGTTACATTCCTCATCACATGATGAGCTCATTGATAAAGTCAATGAGTCAGGAAGCAGTACTATCCCTGCTAAACGGTCACGTCCCTTATCAAATGATGAGCTTGCTGATATGACCAATGACTATAAAATAGATGGTGATGCATCCCAGTACAGCATTCTGAGAAAATTGCTTGAAAAGTGATGTCATACCTCATGCCAGGAAGTGTCAACAAATCCACTGCGTACATGTCTTTGCCCTACATTCACATCGCAAGACTTTTTGGAAGCAGTCATCATCAGTTGAGGTCTGTGCACCGTGCTGTAAAGAACTAGCATCAGCTACAACTAGAACTCCAGCTACTACTCCAGCTAGTACTCCTGCTGTTACCACTACCACTGCCAACATCAGCCTGTAGTGGAGCAAGCAGATATGTGTGAGTGTGGAGACTGTCTACTAGTAACCAGCAACCAATGGATTGTACAACCATTTCCGAAGTTTGGAGATAAGGACCTACCAGAACCGTTTGGAACAGCTCAAAACTTTCTAGAGACACTAACATCCATCTTTCATGATGCCGAAGTGTCAAGCTATACCGACCTATGCAAGGGAGCAGCCATCTTGAAATTCTCATTCAGCAGAGGATTCTGCGAAATAAGTGATAGATTGGGTGAATTATATCACTGGATAGTTCTCGATATATTGGACTGAATCTATTGAATTGTAATGTAAATAATCTTATTATTCATATGAATGCTCAGTTTATATATTATGCTATGTATCAATAAAAGAGAGAGTGTGTTATTTCAAGAGAAATATGTTGTACATCTTATTCCATACACCCTTCAACTTCTAGAGTAAGCACTCTTAGACATTTAAGGTATAGTAAATACAATAGGAAGCATCCTTCTATGAAAAGCGGGATTGTGTAGGATATTTCCTTATGGATAAGCCGACTTTATCGTTAGGAGACGATATGTATATTTCCAATGAGAAAAGTATATAAATAATAAGTTTGCGAGTAAAGCTGTTTATGGTTTCTTGTTCTAAAAATTGCTCCACTTCTTGACCACATATCCTTTCCATTCAATGATTAGGAAAAACATCCTATTATCTCATTCACACAAAACAATGTTTCCTCTATTCCTTCCACTCTAATAAAAATAAAAGCAGGATATATGCGGTGTGAATCATTTCCCACGAACTCTATTCTTAGTCCAGGTGTGAATTTGTTCTATTATGAAGTGTTTATTCCTTCCACTCTTATCAAAATTGAAACAGGATATGCGGTGCAAATTATCTAGTTCTACACTTCGCTAACAGCAATCTACTGCTGCATTACTGTTACAACTCACGCATTGAATGCGAAAAGCTTAATTGAGAGATCCATTCATAGTAAAACATCATTGGAAATGCCAATTTTGTATAAAATTAGAGCTCTATATGATTTCATTATAATAACTACTGATTGCATTAATTTGATGCCGGGGTGATAGAATGAGAAAAGTAGAAATTCAAGTTGTAATATAACTTGAAAGATATTGACTAAAGTGGAATTTATTGTCTGTCATATCAGCTCCATTCATGAATGAAAATCATTGGCCTTATACTGAAATGAAATTGAATAATCCAATATTAACTTAATATACTCACTGTTCTCTGTACGGCTTCTGAAATTATTAAAATGGAATAGAAGTTACCAAGTACCTTTTTTTGTATTCTCCCATTCATCGATTCTGATAGAAATTCCCAGATCATGAACCTGAATTCAGATTCATCCCAGTTCTGAATTGAAACAAAACCATTTATTCTAATAAATTTATAAATTTCAATTCATAACATCATATAATATCATAACTCACTAATACTTTACTTTGTTAGCACTATATGACTATCCATAAATGTTTCCAAGAGAAATTTACTATAGGAGTTGATAGTGCAGGATGTGCCTTGTACTCTTAACTATTGTTCCTACAATATACCTGTTTGATTGCAATAATGAGCAATTCTAGCCTTCTTCTAACTCCTATACTATGTATACTTTAACAACTATGTCCAAGCTCATTGCAGCTTGCTGTAAGTGAACAGTGACTGAACAGTGACTGATCAGTGACTGATCAGTAACTGAACAGTGACTGATCAGTTACTGATCAGACTGATCAGTGACTGTTCAGTGACTGAACAGTAACTGAACAGTGACTGATCAGACTGATCAGTGACTGTTCAGTTATTGATCAGTGACTGATCAGACTGATCAGTGACTGATCAGTAATTGAACTGACTGACTGACCACTGAGTGGACGACCCAATTATGCCATACAGACATGTGACAGGAGGAGTGAGGGTCATTGAAAATATGTCATGTCTGAACATGGAGTGGGAGTCGTTGAAAATATCTATCTTCAATACCATTTTGATCTCTAGAGCAGCATGGTCATGTTGATCTAGAGTCTCCATGGACATCTTGATCCAGTAGGTCTACCATGTACATATTGATCTGGAGTGATAGGTCTCCATGAGCATGTAGAGTGACAGGTCGTGCATGACCATCTTGAGCTAGAGTCCTTAATGCTGGTGGCCATTGGTCATGTGACAGAGGGAGGTGGAGTGGGGGTCGTTGAAATTACAATGCTTAAAGTAAAGTAAGGTGATTTTTTTTTTTTTTACCTATATGAATTAATGAAACTCTCAATCAATGGTTAACACAAAAATGAGGTTTATTTCATATATGTTTACATCATTACATGAGAGTAGTTTTAGACAATGGATCAGCCAATGAGGGTTTATTTCTTTATTATCATATTACAATGTTTATACATTCAATAGTATTTTACTTTCTCGAACATTATTACAATAATACTTTCCCTTATCATACAGCAAACTTACTGGTGATTCTTTATCACCATCTGGTATCAATGACATTTGACTGAGTTGACATCTGACTGAATTGGAAGCAGTAACAATGGGTATTACAGGTTTAGGGGATGATATGGAGATTGGATACATTCTAGAGGTGGACATTGAGTACCGAATTGCATGATGAGCACAATGACTTCCCATTTCTTGCAGAGAACAAGAAAACTCTTGAATCTAATCATGTATGACTCATGACAGCTCTAAGCAATCGCGAACATTATGTATGTCATTACCGCACCCTCAAGCAAGCAGTACAGCATGGATTGAAAATCACTAAAGTTCATCGAGGTGTGCGGTTTGAGCAGGAGGACTTCCTAGCACCCTACATCATGCTAAACACCAGACTTCGACAGCAGTCGAAGAACAAGTTTGAAAAGAACTTTTTCAAACCCATGAACAATGCCATGTTTGTTAAAACAATGGAGAATGTGCGAAAAAGGATGAGTATGGAGCTAGTGAATGATGAGAAGCGATTGAAGAAACTGATTGCTCGACCAGTGTACAAGGACCGCATCATATTTGGAGAGAATATCTGTGCTGTTACAATGCATAAAGAGAAAGTGGAGCTCAATAAGCCAATCTATATAGGGTTATCAGTGCTTGACATCAGCAAAACCCTCATGTACGAATTCCATTATAACATCATGAAGCCCATCTACAAGGACTGTCTTCAACTCTTATATCAAGATACTGACAGCTTATTCTACATCGTGAAAACTGAGAACCTATACAATATCTTTGACACCTCAGAGTACCCTGCAGACCACCCATGCTACTCGGATACAAACAAAATGGTGCTTGGAAAGTTCAAAGACGAATATGCTGGCCGAGCGCCACTTGAGTATGTAGGCCTATGATCAAAGCTATATGCATGTAGGTGTTGTGGCTATATAACTGGCGGTGATAGTGGGGCGACTGGTGGCGATAGTGGGGCGACTGGCGGCGATAGTGGGACAACTGGCGGTGATAGTGGGGCGACTGGTGGGGATAGTGAGATGACTGGCGGCGATAGTGGGGCGACTGGTGGCGATAGTGAGATGACTGGCGGCGATAGTGGGGCGACTGGCGGCGATAGTGGGAGACTGGTGGCGATAGTGTGGCAACTGGTGGTGATAGTGAGACGACTGGCGGCGATAGTGGCGACTGGCGGCAATAGTGGGACGACTGGCGGCAATAGTGGGGCGACTGGTGGCGATAGTGAGACGACTGGCGGCGATAGTGGGGCGAGTGGTGGCAATAGTGAGACGACTGGCGGCGATAGTGGGGCGACTGGTGACGATAGTGGTATGACTGGCAGCGATAGTGGGGCGACTGGTGGCGATGGTGGGACGACTGGCGGCGATAGTGGGACGACTGGTGGCGACTGGTGGTGGTTGGATGACTGGTTGTGGTTGGATGACTGGTGTTATGGATTGAGGTCTACTTCTGATGAGCAATCCATCGATGATAAGCAAACTCCATCCACTGGAATTTCCTTCAAATTTCGACTCCTCATCCAGTAGGGTCATGCACGCTTGGTTGATGATGTCTGGAAGATTGATGATACTGAAGATGGTGTAGTTTGGAGTTTTGAAGGCGACATTCTGAAACTCTTCTTGTTCGAAGAAGGTCTTATCAAGGGTGCTGTGGAAATATGTTGCCTCCAATACTAGATTGAACTTCATTGCTCCATGTGTCTGCAGTTGCTGACTGATGATGTGAACAATTTTATCCTTCAGACTGCTCAGAAAGGTGTGGAAATCTTTGGCAGGCTCATCCTTGTATGCATTATTGTAGTATAGAGTCGTGAGTCGGGATTTGAATGCCTCCTCCAGGACAACAAACTCGTCCACAGAGTTTGCTGTTTGCTGACATCGTACAGCTTTGCTCATCTGGAACAATGCAAAACAATATTGTATTAGTATGGTATGCAGTATTCAACTCTATATATAAATCACTATCAACAGATGTGGGGGATGAAGGTGGTGAATCAGTATCTAGGATCGTGGGTCGAGGATGGAGGTTTGTAGGTGTTTATGTTCTAGGGATGATGGTCCGGAGCTGTATGGTGGGGTGGGGTGGGGATGGGGGAATGTGAATGGGGGTCTAGGATCTACTTTGTGATTATACGGTTTTTAGGTTAGGATGAATTACAACCATGTGAATGGAGGTCTAGGATCTACTTATGGGGATGGGTGGGGATGGGGGAATGTGAATGGGGGTCTAGGATCTACTTTGTGATTATACGGTTTTTAGGTTAGGATGAATTACAACCATGTGAATGGAGGTCTAGGATCTACTTATGGGGATGGGTGGGGATGGGGGAATGTGAATGGGGGTCTAGGATCTACTCTGTGATTATACAGTTTTTAGGTTAGGATGAATTACAACCATATGAATGGAGGTCTAGGATCTACTTTGTGATTATACGTTTTTTTAGGTTAGGATGGATTACAACCACCAACTCAAAGAACCGAATTCACAATTAAACTCTTAACTTGTATGTATTGGAACCTAATTCATAATTACACTATTAATTTTTGAATATGTCATTTACTCTATGTATTGGAACCTAATTCATAATTAAACTTGTCATTTTCGAATTTAAGTCATTTTAGAATTTAATTGTCAGTCTCAAACCATCTACTTCAAAATTCTACTCTTTTGGACTTAATTGTTGAATCATGAATATAATATAAATATATATATAACTATAAAATTCACTGGTACTTACTCTTGATGTTGATAAAGATGGAAGTAATCCAAAACCAATACGCCGAAATCACACACACACGTACTGACGGCATGACTGCACTAGACACAATGTCCCACTCCTTGTAGAACAACTCCTTTTATACCCCAGTTCGGGATCCGGAGGGAATTTTTTTTCCCTTTTTTCCCATTTATTCCCGATTTTATGCGTTTTTTATTTTTTTTTTAATTTTTTTTTTCAATTTTTTATTTTTATTTTTTTTTCAATTTTTTTTTAATTTTTTTTTTAATTTTTTTTTTAATTTTTTTTTTCAATTTTTTTTTATTTATTTTTTTTTCAATTTTTTTTTTCAATTTTTTTTTCTTAAGATTTTTTTTTTATTTATTTTTTTTTTTAATTTTTTTTTATGACCTTGAGGTGGGTGTGGTTGACCTGGATGACTTTGAGGTTGGGGGTGGTTGACCTGGATGACCTTGAGGTGGGTGTGGTTGACCTGGATGACCTTGAGGTGGGTGTGGTTGACCTGGATGACCTTGAGGTAGGTGTGGTTGACCTAGATGACCTTGAGGTGGGTGTGGTTGACCTGGATGACCTTGAGGTTGGGGGTGGTTGACCTGGATGACCTTGAGGTTGGGGGTGGTTGACCTGGATGACCTTGAGGTAAAGGCCGGTCCTGGCACACTTTTATATCTACTACAATTTAATTCTGATTTTTTTTCCAGGATCGTCAACATCAAACAGAAAAAGAGAATTACCTTCTTGAAGCCAATTTTCGACTTGAGAAAGATAATACAAGTAAGTCCATGATTTCCTTTTATTTTATCTTTCAAAGTAAGTTTAAAATTACAAGCCACTTTTGAGTAGATTTGTTTTGTTCAAAAGCATTGCGTAATTGAAAGTGCTTCAGAATAAAAATTATGAATTATTAGCCGCAAGTCAACTATTATTAAATTTAAGACCACTTCTGCTTTAATATCATGGTCAAGCCATATATAATAATATAAACTTATCATAGTTCCCGTGTTATGTCTTGAACAAGATAATAGTATACACCTTTAGATATTTCGATAGTATTTTCATCAATCAATTTCTACTATCTGGAAGTCAAAAAATAATTTATTGACAGAAATAAGTTTCTTGGAATATGCTATTTGACTTACGCATGTACAACAAATAATATCAGGAATATAGGAAAATATGGGTTAAAATAAACTGAAGAATGAATTTCCTATTTTTTTAAATGAATTTGACTTGATTATGATACATGATTCCAACCCGTCTTGACGAGCAGTTCTATGCAAAATAAGAAAAAAATGTTTGGTGTCACAATCGGTCGTCTTTGCGACAGAACTGCTTGCAATCAATATTTAGATAAAGTATTGGATAAGGTGGCAGCAAATTCAAACAAGCGGCACTTTGCACTGTTGGTACAGAGCATGGAATAATGTAAGTATCCTAACTGCCCTGTAGAATAGGAATTACTGCTAAATTTTGCCAATTCAAGGCAGGGCCCAGATTTGAACTTTGACTTTGTTTGTTATCAATCGATTGCAAATTCCGTTGATTATGTTATTAATTGAAACGGCAAATTCAGTTACCTTTGATTATTTTATTTTTCCCTTGCTAGCTGCAATTCAAGATTAAAGTACAAAAAAATAGAGTTAATTCGGAAATATTTCTATTTCTTATTAATAGAAGTACCGTATAAATCTGAGTACCCTTTTTAAAATTATTTAATCACATGTTTCGGCTGTATAATGCCATTATCAAGTGATTCATTTCTCTTAAAACATGTCTATTTCTTATTTCATTCATTACCATTTTTATCTTAATTCTTATGTTCAGTACATTTTCTTAATCAAATTATTAATCTTAATTCAATTTTTTTGACTCGCGCTTCGCCCCCGTGGGGTAGGTAGCAGCCTCCGCGCTTCGGGCTTAGCAGGGTGCGAATCCTTCCACGCGGTGCAATTCTTTCCTAATCTCAATAATTATTCTGTATCCCTATTCTAAACAAATAATACATTATTTTATTTCGATTGAGTTGTTTCAATCTGATCAATTACCTGATTGTATTGGTAGATAATTTCTTGTTGTGATGTCACTTCTCCTATGCGCTAACCTGCTAATTATTTTCAAATAATTTCGTATAGTATTGATAATTCATAAAAGCATGATAATACATTCAGTCATTCAATTCCGCCGGAATAGCACTCCGGTTTTTGTATTGGAATTCTCCAATTTTGTAAAAATGAATTGCAAATAAAATTATTGATTTTGAGTCAAATTTAAATTGATTTTTCAGAGCTGGTCGATATGCTGGCAGACCTTGGAATCCCAGACTGGTTACCGAGTGGATTAAATGCTGATAAGACTCCGGCACTCGACGGGTGTGGCTCGCAAACTTCAACTGCAGACTCCAGTGAATGTGCAGTGAACACCAAGGATATTCAAGGATTAGTTGATGATTCAATGCTGAATAAGCAATTATTGGAAAAGTGTCAGGAAGAGATAAAGAGTCATGAAAACGAAAAAATGGACTTGAAAACTAGGGTTGAGGTACTGGAGAGTGAACGTGACATGGAAAAAGAAGGCTTGATGAAGCTTGTGTCCGATCTGCGCTCAGCCCTTCTAAAGATGCCAGGATTGGAAGAACAATGGAAACTACTACTGGAGTCTGCCCGTGTATTGGCAAGCAGAAATTTCAAATCAGTGATCGATGGCATGACATTGGGAGATGAGTATCCAAGCACAGAGGCGCGCAACTTGATAGACAGTCTTTGCATAACTGCTCAATGTTACGATTCGCTGCTCGTAGACCATAGAATCAAGTCGAAGGAGCTCGAAAAACTCACTGATCTCTATAAAAAACTCGAGGAGAATAATGATAATTTGAAGAAAAAAGTTACTGAGTTGGAAGAAACTTCAAAAGAGCTCAACAGTTGTTTTTCAGCAATAAAAAAAAACAGTTTCGATTCAGACGCAGTAAATTTGAGACGACAATTGACTGAAGCTACAAAGAAAGCTGCCGAACTGGAGAGGGAGTTGAAGGAGATGAAATCAGCAAAGGCGTTGTCAGCTATTGGGCAGGTCACAATCACCTCCGCTCTTTCATCTTCTAGCTCCAACAATAAATGCACCCAATGTACCTCGTCAAATAATGATAAGGCACCTCAAGAGTCACAAGTAAGCATATTTCTGAAATATCAATTCCAACTATTTTCATTCATCTCTTAATAGTAATTGAAATTCTTTATTACAGATTTCAACGTTTCCTTGATTCCTGTTTAACTGCTGTGATTTATAATCGTATCAAATGAGTAAATTATTTGTTTTCAAGCTCATACAAGTAGGAAATGCTCTTTGCGCTGAAATAATGATGAATGAATAAATAAATTAGATAAGCAACTTCACAAGAGGATGCGCTGACAACAAACATACGAAGTCAATCATATTACCAAGACGATTAATAGGGAATAGATCACTAATTAATCAATATGATACGATGATAAAAAAGGAATAATGATAATCAATTAATTTGATACGATGAAAAAAAGGAATAATTAATAGATCATTAAATTTATAAGTATAAAATATTGTAATAATGGAAATAGAAACAGAATATTTTGATTGTAATTTGGATTCTGATTTCCAAACTATGATTTTTAGTTCATGTGTAGGTACAGATTCTGTATTTAGTATTGCGGGTTGGCTTTCTGTAAGAAATAAGAATTTGTTTCGGAGAATTACACAGTATAACATCACTAACCCGTCGATGCCGTGAGGCCGCAGGCGAGCAGTCAGCGCTGTCTCCTCCCCCCACCCCATTTCCCTGTCTAACCATTCTATCAAATTTCAATGTTTGACATTTTCTGTGCATAGTTGACATGCAGCTCAGTTTGGCTCTTATCGATGATGACTAAACATCGTTAAAGTAAAACTTTTTTAAAAATGTTTTTATGTGAATTAACGAGTTCACCTGATTCTGATAAGCTGGCCTTTCATTGTTCCGGCCTGATTCTAGTCCCCAGACGGGGATTAGCGAGTCTCTACTATACTGTACTTTGAATAGATTATACGTACTGATAAACAGATTCATACCATAACTCAAAATGTTAGTCCATACGGGTAATAAATAACATAGACATCAATACATTGATTTCAATGTATAATCATAAGCATGGTTATTTATAGTTATTTCAGTTGTTTCCTTCCTAATTTTCAGGAGCAGGTTGAGAAATTGCAACGTTTTATGAAAAAATCTGCTGTTGAATATGCAAAGTTGTACCACAAATTCTTGTTGGAGCGACAAATGAGGTTGAAAATGGGAGATGCTATCAAGACAGACCTCAATCAAGAGCTGCCCTCATCTCAAAAACCTGGTAAAAATTATATTTAAATTAGTTAAAAGTAAGGGGTTT
Source organism: Nilaparvata lugens (assembly GCF_014356525.2). Classification (NCBI taxonomy): domain Eukaryota; kingdom Metazoa; phylum Arthropoda; class Insecta; order Hemiptera; family Delphacidae; genus Nilaparvata; species Nilaparvata lugens. Next base: position 44,802,857 of record NC_052506.1, read on the forward strand.
ATCAAACAATTACCTCATTCAGAATAAATTATGTAATTCGGAAGTGTTTTATTTCAAGATAATACAATCATTCCACTTTATCTGCCATTTGCAAATAACATCTCTATATAAGGATTTATCATTTGGTTTAGCCATTCAGAAATAAATGGTAGATATAGTTTTTCATACTTCTGAACTTGCATGATTGAATTATATTGACTTACAATTTTGAATTCGTCCCTATTGTATCTGTGAAATTCTTATATGCATGATATTAAAAAAAACTGTGAGACATTTGTTTGCTTTGGCAGATTCTCTTACCTTTCGCTCTCCTAATTTGTCTCGACAAATGAGCGTCATCAATATGCTGCTTACTTTTAATGCTTTGTAATATGTAGAAGATTATTTAATTAAGAATTTCCATAATAAAAAATAATGTATTCCTGTCCACCGTGACTATTCTACTAACAAATCTTTAATTTTTTCAGATGTCTAATTGGCTTCCTTACACATATTTCGACTTGAAGCCATGAAACGTATTTTAATAGAGGATTATTAGTACCTGTTTCAGTGAAATTGATTAAAAGGTAGGCTGAAGGTAAATCTATTGTGATGAAGATAGCATACTTTATTTTGCATTTTCTCGTCATAATTGAACGTCCAAACATGATTAGTTATGTTGAACAGTGTCTGAAGGTATTCTTCATGATAAATGAAACTACTTTGATGTGGACTTTTACTTTTTGTTACCATAAAAATGATTCATTCCTACACGGTAAAGCTACTTCTACTCTATAAGAAGCTCTTCAGCAAAATTCAAGTTTTCAAGATACTGAAGGTTTCCATATGCTGTTAAGTCGGTGATAATGTCAAGGAATTAGAATTGTTTTATTTGTTGAAATATCCAGCGATCTTTCTTTGATCCTTAATGATGTGACCCTTATGCCTAATCCACACGCATTGGTTGACATATTGTGGATGGTTGGCCTTCGCTCGACAAAAATCGGTGCTATTGCCAACGAAGGCCAATGGAGATTAGCGCTGGCAAACCACCCACCAATACTGGCGCTGGTCGTCATTTGTATGAATTGGGCCAACATATGGATGCGGCATTACATGTGTACAGCCAATCTATAGTTTGTGTAAAATAAGTGTTGAGACTTGGCCCTCCATCTGAAGAAATTACAAGGTTGCCAATTCGTGTAAAATTGCAACTTACTCAGATTTCCAATTCAACGTCAGAATTGGATGATATTCTACATCCCCGATATCCTAGTAGCCTACAGCTAGGATACCTATATACTCAATCCCATAAATTGAGGCCATCTCCGGAAAAAGGGTACATAGGCCAAAAGTGTGTTTTGAGTAAAATCAGTTCAAAAGTTTGTAAACCTTTATAATTTTATGAATCTAAACATGCTATCTGATCCTGTATTGGAATTTAGAAAATATGCATAATATATGCACATATTATTATGTGCCCTTTTTCCGAAAATCGTATCTATACTACAATAAACAGAAAAATACTAGATATTTTGTAAACAAATTTTATTTTCTGAAGTCGTGTTGTTTTAATAGAGATATGAAATATTATTCAGAAATTGAAGAGCTAGAATATTATTCTCTTCATTGAACAATTATAGAAAATTCTCAATGTTCATCAGATCATTACACTTATAATATGATGGCATTCCGTTCATTAATCATTGATTCGATCCAGTCAGCATCGTCTTGTGTTATGTATTTATACAAACTTCTGGTGTCCCTGATTTTGTTATCATTCAGCTCCGGGAAGGGGACAGTTACAGGATACACTTCTTTCAGAATGTCAATATTTTTTTTATTTAGAAACGTGAACGGTATGTAGGTCGGTAAATAGTTACTTGAGCATACAATACTCCCATCAGGATTGTATTTCAACATAACACACTTCATGATTTTGAATTCGCGATTTGCTGAAGATGGTTTAGCTTTAAATAGTGGTTTCAAGGCACTCTCCCAATCTTTTATTATAGATCTGTCTATGAGTACATCGAAATAACATGGATTTGTTCTGCACAGAACAATAGCCTCCAACCAAGGCCTAGCAGAACCAATAACCTCTTTCTTTTTAACAAAATTCCATACTAAACCGAAGTTCCTGTCACACTGGGAGAAGGAATGTCCTCTTACAGGAAACAACTGGAGCATAGAAATATTATTAATTCTAGAAAACCATGAGCAGTATTTGAGAACGGTTGAATTTCTATTTTGACCTCCTGCAGAATCAGACATCAAAACCACTGTCTTATCACCAGGGAACTTTTTAATGCATTTCTGCAAACAATCATGCAGAAATCACAAACAATCAGAATGAAACAACAGAGTTGGCATTTTTACTGGCTTGGGTCTCCATGAAACAATAAAAATATGAAGAATCATCATTATGAACATGAATGTTAAAACAGTAGAGCCACAAAAGTCTTTTATAAAATTGGCTGTTCACATTGATACGAGGCATTGCATAGTTTTGTCCATAATCAAATTCTAGGACAAGAATAGAAGGTTGATCCCAAGCATTTTTGATGTATCCATGTTTTAAAACTAGACGCCTTTGATATTTCCTTTGATGTAACATATACTCTGTTTTGCAAGGGTCATTTGGGTCCCTACTTAACTTTTCTTTGCATTCAGTACAGTAGTCACAAATAATGTCAGTCTTGGGCCTAGAAAAAGCATAGTTGAACTTGGTTTTGAATAGTCTGAAATAGTGCTCATACGACAATTTCGACGGCTTATCACTTTCTCTTCTGTAGAATATTTTAAACATGTTGTAAAGTCTTTACACTTAGATCACAATTTTCAAAATAGATTTGAGACGTTTTATGCTGGCAATAATAACTTTTATCATGTGGAAGAGATTGAAGATGGGCTTTCATCAATGGTAGAACACTCTCATTTGGCTTCCGAGGACAGTTGTTATGTGACCCACGTTTTTCATTAAAGCTGTCACCAGACAAAATCTCTGCCTGAATAACTCTTAGTCTCTTTATGGACACTTGAAATAGATTTAATATGAATGTTTTACAAACCTTTTTTTTCATTCCAACAACACTGCATAGCTCAAAGTGTTTGAGCGTACTTTCTTTTAATTAAGTTTAAAGTTTACATTGTCAGATGCTTCCATACAGTTGGAAAGAAACACGTCTTGCAAAGATTTTGTGTTATTGATATTATAAAAATTATCATATAGTTCAGTTTGTTTTTCAAGGGAAATATTTTCGTAGCATTTGTCTCTGCAGCATGAACTAACCAAGGTGAATGTAGAACCGGCACCAGACTCTCTTTGTTTCTTGGCATTGTCTTTTTTTCATTTTTGTGTGAATAAATATTTTTTTTTTCTTTCTTCCAATATCACTATCTTCCATAATTATGTATCACACTAATTAAAAACACGTTTTACGAACACTAACCTCAAACGCCAACAGCTACCATACCAACTGACTATCACCTGAAAATGGGCTCCAGACAGCAGTGCATAGAGAGACAACAGAATTCATAGAGTGCTCAGTTTTTGAGATAATGCATTTTAACTTTTTGAGTCTACTAAAGATAACATGGCGAATCGATTGGAACGATGATCGGAAGAAGGGCACATACGCCTATGTGCCCTTTTTCCGGAAATGGTCTCAATTAATGTTTTATTCTAGTAGCAAATGAGAAATAACATGAAAATGCATTATAACGTCATATTATGGTGATATTGAGCTGAAATTCCAGATATTGTTTTGTATTGAAAACATAAATTTTCTACAGCTAGTCTCTTACTGTGTGTAACATACTCATTGGCCCTGTTCTTATAGGTTATAATAGTATAGTTTACTACTTGAGTAATAATCAGTGTATATTATGGTTACCATTCAAATTCAACTCTACTAGCAAATAATAAAAATACTGTTCAGAAAATTACAAACAATTCGAATAGGCCTACTAAGAAAACCAAATTAACTAAATCTATCAATGGCTTATATGTAATCGCTTATGTTTTATGTCATCATTTTCTATTGTAGAGACTAGTACCTATATCCTGACAGTAGAGCTTTTAAAATGTTAATGTTGAATAGGCTAATTGATTCGATTTGAATGAAACTAGGCCTTGGTTATTAATTATATTTATATGATTGATTATAAGATAGCCTATTCAACTGGACATATTATGTTCAAGATTAATCTAGAAAAACTTATTTTTTTCTCCAATCTTGGAAACTAATAATATAATTTCCACAATTAAAGTGGGTGGGCACCTATGTTATTCCTATTACTGTATAGCCTATAGTAGTCTATATGGGCAATAATTCATAACAATATCTACCAATAGAATTCCATTATCGGATTGTGGATATAACAGTATATTATTTGTTAGATTGCAATGATGTATTAAGTTCCGATTCCTAAGTGATGACTGTAGCCGTGCTGTTTTAACTGCTGTAATAGACACATACATACTGTAATAATATATAGAATTATACATAGTAGGCCTACTATAATACTACAGCCGTTAATCCAGTCATCCCGCGGCTAGAGTCGTACAGTTGTCGTTTAGGAATTGGACATATAGATAGGTTTAAAGCAGCAAGAACTAAGAATGTCAAAAATAAAAAATGCCTACCATTATTTCATTTCTGTTGCCAGGGCTCAGCCTTTTATGGTAAGAAATTACCTTATGAATTTGTACATTTTACTCTTGTTATAACTTACGACAGTGTGGATGTTAATCAGATTGTATAAATGAATAATGCATTTGACGTTGTATTACTGAATAAAATAATGTATAATTTTGAAATGTTGTGTTACTGACTATTGAGATCCTTGTCTTAGCTTCCAGAACTATACCAGGACCAGCCATTCACATTGCGATCCACCTCGAAGAAATTGCATTCATGCAGACGAGTAGGCCTACATCAGATGTACCTACTGAGTAGCTATTTTCAAGGCATCCGGTAAACCTACACCAGCGCTAGGATTGTTTTGGCAAATATTCAAATGGACGTTTTTCAGGAAACAGCCCCGAATTATATGTATTTTGGGGCGCTGAGTTCAATTTTGAAATTTGCTGACATGCCAGAGGGCGGCTTCACCCCTAAAAACCCTCAAATTTTGGGACTTTTTTCAATCTTTCCATTTTTTTTTTTTTTTTGAAAAAAAAAACATTCCCTACAAAATTAAAGACAATAAAATATCTAATAAATTGAGTGGTCGCGCTGGTTTCTCAGATTTCTGTTTCTGGATCTACAAATTTTCAAAAAAGGGGTATTTTCAAGGAATTTTTGAAAATTACAGGCTACGCCCTGTTGTTTCAATTAGATGAATCTTTCGGATATTGTAGTATTATTTTGGAGCTTCCAGGAGCCTGTTTCACAAAGGTACAAGTAGGATACAAGTCTTGTTGCCAACCATGGTTTTGGAGAACAGCTATAATTACAAGCGTTTCACAAAAGCAGAATAATTGTAAACTTGTAGTTACAATGAATTTCTACAAGTTTACAAGTGATTTGCTTGTTACGATCAAGTGTTTCACAAAGATTTTCATTGTAGCCAACAATTTTTGTCGAAATTATTTGTTCGTAACTATAAAATTTCTACCGAAGTGAAAAGCTATGTAAAGGATTTACAAGTGATCATTAAAATGATTTTAAAAATTCAATAAATATTTCTAATAATCAAAAATGCCTCATATTCCTCTATAATTCATTATTTTGGAAATATATGCATTAGGAAATTGAATTTAATAAATTTCCAAAATAGTTATTAATGTCTTACCTCATAGGTTATGTGTACTATCTATATATACAGGGTGTTTCAGAAGTAGTGTCGAGAATTTTAGGGTATTGTACCTGGATGCTAGGAGACTACAAATGTCATATTTGAAGTGTCCAAAACTCAGCGGTTATCCTTATAGCTGCCATTTTGTTTTTTTCACTTAAAAATTTTTATCTCAAGAACGAAATGTTGTATTGATCTGAAATTTGGCATGAATATTTATGCTATAAAGACTCAACCATAAAAAATAAAAAAAAATTTTTCGTTGAAATTTTTCAAAATGGCGGCCATTTTAAATTTTTGATGGCGAATATCTCGAAAACCGTCCATTTTACAGAAAATTTACAAGAGACAAAAAAGTTAGCAAATTTTTTCACGATTCCAATGATACCTAATTTATTAAGATTGGTCGAAGAATAACAGAGAAATTAATTTTTTTCGTACTGCATGCATGACCACTTTTCACCATTTAAAGATCAATATTAATTTTTTAATAATTTCATGAAAACCGTTCTTATTACAGAAATATACAAGAATAACTTTCCTCCAAATTTTATTTTACATTGAAAAATATTAATTTCACTCAAATCGGTTCACTGATACTAATGCAGCAATTGCTCAAAATGCCGTCCTTCAACTTGATTACACAGTCTGCACCTTTCAATCATGGACCGTCGAACTGCTATAAAAGCATTTTCATCATCTTGAATGGCACCTGCTGCAGCAACCACTCTTGCCACAAGTCTTCTTCGTTTTCTACTGGCGTGCTGTAAACAAGGTCTTTCATATGGCCCCAGAAAAAAAAATCTAAAGGGTTGAGGTCAGGTGAACGTGCGGGCCACGGTACTGGTCCACCCCGCCCAATCCACCGCTGACGATAGGTCATGTTCAGAAAGTCCGTAACAACATTTCCGAAATGAGCAGGGGCACCATCATGTTGAAACCAAATATTATATCTGTTTGCAAGAGGCACATCTTCCAAAAGTTCTGGTAGTATGTCTCTTAAAAAAGTAATGTACGTGGGAGAATTCAGACGATTAGGAAGAAGATCAGACGATCAGGACACTTTCCTACGGTCCTTCAAAGTTTACATGTAATCCATTTAATCCTTATGGGAGAAGATTTGTGAGCTGGCCTCACCACAGTATACAATAATGTCTATTCTGTGGCCTCACACAGAAATAAAAATCAGCTGTTATAATAATCATCGCGTCATCCAACAGCCGTCGGTAGATCTGTTTTTCCATTTTCTTTCTTTCTACTGATTCACAAAATTTCAATTCTAATAATAATTTAACATGAGTATAATTTGTGGATTTAAGTGAAATTTTTAATATTTCTTGTGATTGGGAAGGAAGATTTTTGTTTGTATTTATATTTTGAAATTAATGGCTAAGCTCTAGCCGGTGTGCTCCCCCTGTTATCTCAGTTATTATTAAAGATATCGACTCATTTTTTTTTTAATGGAAGAGGAAGACAAAATAAAGCGCGCTAGCATATTTTTATACCATTTGATTCAATTTTAATATTAGAAATAGCTGTTTCAAAACTAACCTTATTCTGAAGAAAGGACGATTCTAAATTATAATGATTTGTATCAACTTACTATTATTAAAGATATTATGGGACTCAATTTTTTTAATGAAAGAAGAAGAAAAAATACGTGTCGGTAACTGAATAACAATTCTAATCAATGAAATTTAATGTTATTAATATTAACAGCAAATTTTGAATTTTGTCCAACCTATAATCCTATCATGTTTTTACCAGTGAACTCTAAACTAACTGGAATGGACTAGCAACACAAAAAAAGTGAGGCAGCTGGTAAAGATAGGCAACCCGCATTGCTGTGGGATTCGTTCATTTTGTTACGCATTGGCTCTTATGGGAGAATGCATTGCACAGTCTCAATTTCTATTTTATTTCTATATTTTAGGTCTTATTCCACGGAAGCGTTATTTTTCCATTATTAAGCAGTTCATTGTTAACTTTATGAGAGCAAAAATAATGAAATAGGTTGAATATTAATAAGGAAAAGAATTTTTTTTATTTGTGACTGCAGTAGTTTTAGTATTGTCAACTTTTCACAAGCATGGGAATAACTTTGGGCCAGATTCAAGAGAAGCGTATTATTTATTTATTTTTATTTATTTAACAAGGACAAATATAAACTGTCATGAAATGATTGGGAATAAAAAAACAGGCTCATAGTCCAATCTCATATTTTTCACAATAAAAGTAGGTAAATAATATAAATTATGATGATTCAATAACACATGATTATTAAATTATGTAATGATAGCAATATACTAGGTATTCTGATAACATTATTTTCAAATCAGTATGGGAGTTTCAGAAATGATGCAAAGAAATCTATGAAGAAACATTATATCAATTGTATTATAATTATGACCATATGATAAGCAAACAGTAAAATATGCTAAATAATAATTATTTTATAATAATAAATTATATAAACAATAATACACTTATAATTATACACATGAAATTATTTTATAATTGTAAATTGAACGATTATTAAATTTATTTGAAATGGAAGATTTCAAAAATTAATTACAATTCAGCTGATAGCAATATCATATTTTTCAAAATAAAAGTAGGTAGGGTAGACTGGGGTTAACTGAACATGGCGGGTTAACTGAACATTGCACTTTACTACTACCTGGTGGTGAAACTATGCACTATTTATGTATCATTCTATGATGAAGACAGTGTCTCACTATCTTATCTAGCTTTGTGTCCAATACAGCTGTTTGCTTGGAGGTTATGTCCAGAAACGTGTTAGGTGTCGGAAAATGTAAATTTTGACGAGTCACGAACGAAGTATGAAATTGATATTAATGTACCGAGAATATTTCTGCTAAATTTTTCATTGTTTTTCTCATTCCTTTTAGCACAATTTCCACTGATTACATTATTGATTTACCTAACTACAAATTATTTTCAAAGGTTTTATTTCTCATAAGTCATGATGGGGTTAACTGAACACTGCCAAGGTGGGGTTAGCTGGACATGACCAGTTAACCCCATTAAAATAAATAAAGATGAGAGTTTAAAGTGAAGATGAAATGTGTTAATTATAAAATTATATGTTGAAGTAATTATTGAATAAATAATTCAAATAATAGCCTAAATGTCTTCAATAACTACTTTCACAAATTATTGTTAGGCTATAGTGAGGTTCACGTTATAATGACAGTATTTGATCAACTTTAGTTTTGCTATCCTTGTCTATCATTCGACATAGCCGGTGGTACTATCCTTTTCTAGGTCCACAACGATGCCAATTATGTTTTTGATAGTGTAGAAATATAATTAATTAATGCAGAGAATCGGCATCGCTATTCTTCTATCTTTATCCACTGCCATTATAATGTGGACCGCACTATAGTAGAGAGTAGGTCTACCTACTTATAGCCTAGTAGGTTAGTCTATAGTTGCAGTGATTGAAGAATATAGATGCAGAATTGATAAAGCACACTCATAGGGTTATGATGTAACTTTTTTCAAAAGGGTCACAGGAACATTCAAATTCCAGGCTACTGAGGAAACAGGATTTGTAAAGCCTCCAGATTGCATGATAAACTTACCTGATCCAACAAAATTTAAGACCGGAAGATTCACAGGGATGTTTTCTTTTAATTTCGATTTTGATGAGTTCAGTCCCCTTTTTTAATGTATTTAAAGAATACCGGTAATGTTGTGTTTATTTTCTGATATGTTAAGTTATTGAAAAAAATGCACTAGACTTATTAAACTCCATTGAGAATTTATGGAAGCCTATTAAAACACTTATAAATAATATTTTAATAGCAAATATAAAATTTTATAGTTAAATATAGCCAAATTCATAGTTAAATATGGTATAAAACCAGAATATTATACTAAAACCAATGTTTCAGTAAAATGTTTTTGTACTAATTTTCACATGGCAATTACTATTTCAATGTTTCTTACTATTAAAAATTAAAAAAAAAAAATTTTTTTTCGTTCAAAAATGTTATATTACACCAGTGTTCAGTTAACCCATCCTTCATGTTCAGTTAACCCACCCCATTGGGTTAACTGAACACTTTCCCATTTTCCAGAAAATCAAGTATTGAGAAAGACAGATATGAAATTTCGTGTTTTAACAATTTTTTTTACAATCTTCAAAGTACACTGAAGACATTCCTTTTTACAGAATTTCTCTATCTATAACCAAAAAAATTAGGCGATTTTCCAAAAAAAAAGTGTTCAGTTAGCCCCAGTCTACCCTACCTAAAATAAATTATGTAATCTCATGATGATAACACAGAATTATTAATCATTATTGTAAAGCTGTGTTTACACAAAATTCATTAAATGTTTATTTTTTCGTACTTATAGATTCTATTAGATTATAGTATTATACTATCAGATTCTATTAGTATTATATGCTGCTACTTACACTAAATTTATATTAATACCATAAAAAAATTTATAATATACCGTATACAAATATTATGATAAATATACTATATTTATTATATGCTGATTCTTGACACCAAATTTATATCCATAAATTACATCATACATAGAATGTGTGATAGAATGAATGATAGTCTTTGTAGGGAAACATTCACAATTTCTGCATCAGTTATTATTTATTCTTTTTTGAATAAGGATTAATTTGTTCTTCAACTATGTTTTTTATTTTAGATGCTATAAAGTAGGCCGAAATTTTCAATAAACATAGAAACTATCACAGTACGGTATAACTTACTAGGAATATAACCAAATTTGTTGTTTTATTTTTGGTCAAATAAACTGATCAATATAGAAAGAAGTATTGGAAATGTATGTAAAACAAAAAGATTTCTTCAAATTAATTAACAGAATAAAAATGTTTGACTTACCTGTGAAATGGTATTTCATTTCCTTTAACATGCCCATTCTTGCATCCAAATGCAACACAATACATCACCATTTTTCGGTCGTATTTTTATTAAATTCTACGCATTTCACTACAAATACATCACAATATTTAAGAGAAAAGGTTGTGATCTAATACTAATAGCCCTAATACTCATTCAAATCCGTTTTTAAACTTTAAAAATGAAAAATCGTACTCAAGAGCTGCAACAGCCTGCTTGAATGTATGAGTACGAGAGAGAAGGGAATCCCACACGGTATGCCTGTCTCACTCACTCAGCCTTACACACTTTTGGTTGTAGCTAAGCATTGGACAGCCCGTTCCAGTTAGTTTAGAGTTCACTGGTTTTTACTAGCACCATAGAGTTGTAGAGTTATAGAGTTGCTGCTCTATTCTCTAAAGGTCACAAATTTGAAGCATGCTAAATAGAGTTGTCATCGGTTTTTGAAATTGCTCGATAAGAAAGATTCCGATTTCACCTTGTTCGATTAATGATTCAAGAGTTCAATATTTATTTTATTGTTATTGTTTTACAAACTTCAATTTGATATATTTAAATTATAATTTGATCTACAGTTTTTCCCATAATTGGAATACTTTTTTTTTTGAAGAAATTGGTAACCCCAATGGGTACTAAATTTGTGAAGTCTCATTTAGGTATTAGGCTAATAATTAAAGTTTATTTATTTATTCAATCATTCAGAATTATACAACTTACAGAAAAGTACCACAGGCTATCTTATGCTTAAAACGGTTCCAGTTATAATTTTCACTATCTTCAATTTTTTCAAAAAAAAATTCCAATTTTGGAAAAAAAATCATTTTGAATTATAACTCAAATGTATCAAATTTGAAAGAAAAAATATTCTAATTCCATCAAAGAGCTAACCAATACTGCTGACCACATTTTCTCCTGTATTTAATGCTATTGATGAAGTTGATAGGAAATCTGGAAAATATCAAAAATGTACCGGTTGTTTGCCTGAAAAATGTTGAGAATATTTTTAAATGAAGCTAACCATTACTGCTGACCACATTTTCTCCTGTATCTAACGATATTGATGAAACCCTACCTACCAAAGTTTGATGTGTCTATCAAACCTTAAGTGATGAAGACTGAGCAAGTCTGAGGGTTGCTCAGTATTTATCTGGTAAGGCTTTGTTATATTAGGTTGGAAAATGCTTGGTTAGAGGGGAGCTCAATGGTTGGGCTGGACTGCATTTGTTAGTTTGAGTTAGGCTTTGTTAATAAAAAACTCAGGTTACAAAGGTTTGGGTTGAAAAAGGTTAGGTTGAGAGAGTTTTGGTTAGGGGAGGTTAGGTTGGGAAGATTTTGCATAGAGAGGATTTGGTTAGGAAGACTTAGCTTAGAAACACTTAGGTTGAGAAAATCTTAGGTTGGGAAAAGCATAGGTTGGGAGAAACTTAGGTTAGGAAACTGTTGGGTTGGGAAAAAATTAGGTTGGAAAAAGCTTTGGTTGGGGAAAGCTTTGGTTTGTAAAAGCTTAGGTTAGGAAAAGCTTTGGTTGGGGAAAGCTTTGATTAGGAAATGCTTAGGTTAAAAAAAGCACAAGTTAGGGAAAGCTTGGGTTGGGGAAAAATTGGTTAGGAAAAGCTAAGGTTGGGAAAATCTAAGGTTAGGGAAAGCCTAGATTTACCTAACCCTTACTTTTCCCAACCAAAGCTTTTCCCAACCTAAGCTTTTCCTAACCTGAGCTTTTTCTCAACCTAAGCTTTTCCTAACCTTAGCTTCTCCTAACCTAAGTTCCTCCTAACTCAAAGGTTTTCCTCAACTAAGCCTTCACTAACCAAAGCTTTCCCCAACCAAAGATTTTCCCAACCTAAGCTTTTACAAACCAAAGCTTTCCCTAACTGAAGCTATTCCTAACCTAAGCTTCCTCTAACCTAATCTTCTCCTAACCCAACAGTTTCCTAACCCAAGCTTCTCCTAACCTGAGTTTCTCCTAACTCAAAGCTTTTCCTAACCTAAGCTTTCACTAATCAAAGCTTTCCCTAATCAAAGCTTTTACTAACCTAAAGCTTTTCCTAACCTGAGCTTTCACTAACCAAAGCTTCCCCTAACCAAAGCTTTTCCTAACCTAAGCTTTTCCTAACCTAAGCTTTTCCTAACCTAAGCTTTTCCTAACCTTAGCTTCACCTAACCTAAGTTTCTCCTAACTCAAAGCTTTTCCTCACCTAAGCTTTCACTAACCAAAGCTTTTCCTAACCTAAGCTTTTTCCAACCTAATTTTTTCCCAACCCAACAGTTTCCTAACCTAAGTTTCTCCCAACCTATGCTTTTCCCAACCTAAGATTTTCTCAACCTAAGTGTTTCTAAGCTAAGTCTTCCTAACCAAATCCTCTCTATGCAAAATCTTCCCAACCTAACCTCCCCTAACCAAAACTCTCTCAACCTAACCTTTTTCAACCCAAACCTTTGTAACCTGAGTTTTTTATTAACAAAGCCTAACTCAAACTAACAAATGCAGTCCAGCCCAACCATTGAGCTCCCCTCTAACCAAGCATTTTCCAACCTAATATAACAAAGCCTTACCAGATAAATACTGAGCAACCCTCAGACTTGCTCAGTCTTCATCACTTAAGGTTTGATAGACACATCAAACTTTGGTAGGTAGGGTTTCATCAATATCGTTAGATACAGGAGAAAATGTGGTCAGCAGTAATGGTTAGCTTCATTTAAAAATATTCTCAACATTTTTCAGGCAAACAACCGGTACATTTTTGATATTTTCCAGATTTCCTATCAACTTCATCAATAGCATTAAATACAGGAGAAAATGTGGTCAGCAGTATTGGTTAGCTCTTTGATGGAATTAGAATATTTTTTCTTTCAAATTTGATACATTTGAGTTATAATTCAAAATGATTTTTTTTCCAAAATTGGAATTTTTTTTTTGAAAAAATTGAAGATAGTGAAAATTATAACTGGAACCGTTTCAAGCATAAGATAGCCTGTGGTACTTTTCTGTAAGTTGTATAATTCTGAATGATTGAATAAATAAATAAACTTTAATTATTAGCCTAATACCTAAATGAGACTTCACAAATTTAGTACCCATTGGGTTACCAATTTCTTCAAAAAAAAAGTATTCCAATTATGGGAAAAACTGTAGATCAATTATAATTTAAATATATCAAATTGAAGTTTGTAAAACAATAACAATAAAATAAATATTGAACTCTTGAATCATTAATCGAACAAGGTGAAATCGGAATCTTTCTTATCGAGCAATTTCAAAAACCGATGACAACTCTATTTAGCATGCTTCAAATTTGTGACCTTTAGAGAATAAGTTAGCTTCACCTAACTTGAGTTTTTCCTAACCCAAAGCTTTTCCTAACCTAAGCTTTCACTAACCAAAGCTTTCCCTAACCAAAGCTTTTCCTAACATAAGCTTTACCTAACCTTAGCTTCTCCTAGCCTTAGCTTCTTCTAACTTAAGCTTTCCCTAACACTTGACTTTTTCCTGACCTAAACTTATCCTAACCTAAGCTTCCCTAACCTTTGCTTCTCCTAACCTAAGTTTTTCCTAACTCAAAGCTTTCACTAACCTAAAGCTTTTCCTAACCTAAGCTTTCACTAACCAAAGCTTTCCCTAACCCAAGCTTTTCCTGACCTAAGCTTTACCTAATGTTAGCTTCACCTAACCTAAGTTATACCTAACCCAAGATTTACCTAACCCTTACTTTTCCCAACCAAAGCTTTTCCCAACCTAAGCTTTTCCTAACCTGAGCTTTTTCTCAACCTAAGCTTTTCCTAACCTTAGCTTCTCCTAACCTAAGTTCCTCCTAACTCAAAGGTTTTCCTCAACTAAGCCTTCACTAACCAAAGCTTTCCCCAACCAAAGATTTTCCCAACCTAAGCTTTTACAAACCAAAGCTTTCCCTAACTAAAGCTATTCCTAACCTAAGCTTCCTCTAACCTAATCTTCTCCTAACCCAACAGTTTCCTAACCCAAGCTTCTCCTAACCTGAGTTTCTCCTAACTCAAAGCTTTTCCTAACCTAAGCTTTCACTAATCAAAGCTTTCCCTAATCAAAGCTTTTACTAACCTAAAGCTTTTCCTAACCTGAGCTTTCACTAACCAAAGCTTCCCCTAACCAAAGCTTTTCCTAACCTAAGCTTTTCCTAACCTAAGTCGTCAATTGCTCCTTAACAATATTTTCTGAGATCTTTGAGGAAACACTTAGCAGGGAAATAGGTCGGTAATTGCTTTTATCATTATGCGCTCCAGATTTGAATATTGGAATTACTTTTGCTAGTTTGAAGGGGTCGGGAAATATACCGCTAAAAATACTTAAATTTATAAGGTGGAGATTTGTATCAACTTACTATTATTAAAGATATTATGGGACTCAATTTTTTTAATGAAAGAAGAAGAAAAAATATGTGTCGGTAACTGAATAACAATTCTAATCAATGAAATTTAATGTTATTAATATTAACAGCAAATTTTGAATTTTGTCCAATCTATAATCCTATCTTGTTTTTACTAGCACCATAGAGTTGTAGAGTTATAGAGTTGCTGCTCTATTCTCTAATGGTCACAAATTTGAAGCATGCTAAATAGAGTTGTCATTGGTTTTTGAAATTGCTCGATAAGAAAGATTCCGATTTCACCTTGTTCGATTAATGATTCAAGAGTTCAATATTTATTTTATTGTTATTGTTTTACAAACTTCAATTTGATATATTTAAATTATAATTTGATCCACTTTTTTCCCTTAATTGGAATGCTTTTTTTTTGAAAAAATTGGTAACCCCAATGGGTACTAAATTTGTGAAGTCTCATTTAGGTATAATTGATTAAAGTTTATCTATTTATTCAATCATTCAGAATTATACAACTTACAGAAAAGTACCACAGGCTAACTTATGCTTAAAACGGTTCCAGTTATAATTTTCACTATCTTCATTTTTTTTTTTTTAAACTCCAATTTTGGGAGAAAAATAATTTTGAATTAGAACTCAAATGTATCAAATTTGAAAGAAAAAATATTCTAATTCCATCAAAGAGCTAACCAATACTGCTGACCACATTTTCTCCTGTATTTAATGCTATTGATGAAGTTGATAGGAAATCTGGAGAATATCAAAAATGTGCCAGTTGTTTGCCTGAAAAATGTTGAGAATATTTTTAAATGGAGCTAACCATTACTGCTGACCACATTTTCTCCTGTATCTAACGATATTGATGAAACCCTACCTACCAAAGTTTGATGTGACTATCAAACCTTAAGTGATGAAGACTGAGCAAGTCTGAGGGTTGCTCAGTATTTATCTGGTAAGGCTTTGTTATATTAGGTTGGAAAATGCTTGGTTAGATGGGAGCTCAATGGTTGGGCTGGACTGCATTTGTTAGTTTGAGTTAGGCTTTGTTAGGTTGGGGATAATAAAAACTAAGGTTACAAAGGTTTGGGTTGAAAAAGGTTAGGTTAGGAGAGTTTTGGTTAGGGGAGGTTAGGTTGGGAAGATTTTGCATAGAGAGGATTTGGTTAGGAAGACTTAGCTTAGAAACACTTAGGTTGAGAAAATCTTAGGTTGGGAAAAGCTTAGGTTAGGAGAAACTTAGGTTAGGAAACTGTTGGGTTGGGAAAAAAATAGGTTGAAAAAAGCTTTGGTTGAGGAAAGCTTTGGTTTGTAAAAGCTTAGGTTAGGAAAAGCTTTGGTTGGGGAAAGCTTTTATTAGGAAATGCTTAGGTTGAAAAAAGCACAGGTTAGGGAAAGCTTGGGTTGGGGAAAAATTGGTTGGGAAAAGCTAAGGTTGGGAAAATCTAAGGTTAGAGAAAGCCTATGTTGGGAAAAGATAAGGTTAGGAAAAGCTCAGGTTGGGAGAAGCTTTGTTTAGGAAAAGCTTAGGTTGAGAAAAGCTTGGGTGAGGAATAAGCTTAGGTTGGGAAAAGCTTTGGTTAGGAAAGCTTAGGTTAGGAGAAGCTAAGGTTGGGAGAATCTAAGGTTGAGTAAAGCTTAGGTTAGGAAAAGCTTTGGTTGGGGAAAGCTTTGATTAGGAAATGCTTAGGTTAAAAAAAGCACAAGTTAGGAAAGCTTGGGTTGGGGAAAAATTGGTTAGGAAAAGCTAAGGTTGGGAAAATCTAAGGTTAGGGAAAGCCTATGTTGGGAAAAAATAAGGTTAGGAAAAGCTCAGGTTAGGAGAAGCTTTGCTTAGGAAAAGCTTAGGTTGAGAAAAGCTTGGGTGAGGAATAAGCTTAGGTTGGGAAAAGCTTTGGTTAGGAAAGCTTAGGTTAGGAGAAGCTAAGGTTGGGAGAATCTAAGGTTGAGTAAAGCTTAGGTTAGGAAAAGCTTTGGTTAGTGAAAGCTAAGGTGAGGAAAAGCTGTGAGTTAGGAGAAACTTGGGTTAGGTGAAGCTAAGGTTAGGAAAAGCTTAGGTTAGGAAGAGCTTAGGTTAGGAGAAGCTTAGGTTGAGAAAAGCATGGGTTAGGAAAAGCTTTGGTTGGGAAAAGTTAAATTTGAGGAAAGCTTAGGTTTGGAGAAGCTTAGGTTAGGAGAAGCTTAGGTTAGGAGAATCTAAGGTTAGGTAAAGCTTAGGTTAGGAAAAGTTTTGGTTAGGGGAAGCTTTGGTTGAGAAAAGCTTGGGTGAGGAATAAGCTTAGGTTGGGAAAAGCTTTGGTTAGGAAAAGCTTAGGTTAGGAGAAGCTAAGGTTGGGAGAATCTAAGGTTGAGTAAAGCTTAGGTTAGGAAAAGCTTTGGTTAGTGAAAGCTAAGGTGAGGAAAAGCTGTGAGTTAGGAGAAACTTGGGTTAGGTGAAGCTAAGGTTAGGAAAAGCTTAGGTTAGGAAGAGCTTAGGTTAGGAGAAGCTTAGGTTGAGAAAAGCATGGGTTAGGAAAAGCTTTGGTTGGGAAAAGTTAAATTGGAGGAAAGCTTAGGTTTGGAGAAGCTTAGGTTAGGAGAAGCTTAGGTTAGGAGAATCTAAGGTTAGGTAAAGCTTAGGTTAGGAAAAGTTTTGGTTAGGGGAAGCTTTGGTTAGTGAAAGCTCAGGTTAGGAAAAGCTTTAGGTTAGGAAAAGCTTTGATTAGGGAAAGCTTTGATTAGTGAAAGCTTAGGTTATGAAAAGCTTTGAGTTAGGAGAAACTCAGGTTAGGAGAAACTTAGGTTAGGAAACTTTTGAGTTAGGAGAAGATTAGGTTAGAGGAAGCTTAGGTTAGGAATAGCTTTAGTTAGGGAAAGCTTTGGTTTGTAAAAGCTTAGGTTGGGAAAATCTTTGGTTGGGGAAAGCTTTGGTTAGTGAAGGCTTAGTTGAGGAAAACCTTTGAGTTAGGAGGAACTTAGGTTAGGAGAAGCTAAGGTTAGGAAAAGCTTAGGTTGAGAAAAAGCTCAGGTTAGGAAAAGCTTAGGTTGGGAAAAGCTTTGGTTGGGAAAAGTAAGGGTTAGGTAAATCTTGGGTTAGGTATAACTTAGGTTAGGTGAAGCTAACATTAGGTAAAGCTTAGGTCAGGAAAAGCTTGGGTTAGGGAAAGCTTTGGTTAGTGAAAGCTTAGGTTAGGAAAAGCTTAGGTTAGGAAAAGCTTAGGTTAGGAAAGCTTTGGTTAGGGGAAGCTTTGGTTAGTGAAAGCTTAGGTTAGGAAGAGCTTTAGGTTAGGGAAAGCTTAGGTTAGGAAAAGCTTAGGTTAGTGAAGGCTTAGTTGAGGGAAACCTTTGAGTTAGGAGGAACTTAGGTTAGGAGAAGCTAAGGTTAGGTAAAGCTTATGTTAGGAAAAGCTTTGGTTAGGGAAAGCTTTGGTTAGTGAAAGCTTAGGTTAGGAAAAGCTTTGGGTTAGGAAAAACTCAAGTTAGGTGAAGCTAATTTCAGGAAAAGCTTAGGTTAGGAAAATCTCAGATTAGAAAAAAGCTTAGTTTAGGAGAGATTTGGTATTGGCCCAGGCTCAGTAAGCTTTGGTCATACTTGTTCAGGTTAGTAATTATTTGACTTGATTCAAGAGCTCTGTTGGGTATTTTTGAAAGAATTAGAACTCTCAGTAGAATTATTTTAATGATCTTTATTGAACAATTTATATTGTTAAATCGAATACGATACAGAATAGAAAATACTAGAACAGGTGAACAGTGCCTTATGAATGTGTCTGTCTTTATGTTTCAAATTCAATGCCTATCTGATCTTTTTGAATGTTGTGTAGAAATGTACAATAGATAATAATTTAGATTATAATGCAAATGTTTGTAATAATCATATCATATTCATGCATAATAAATGTTGTTGGTAATAAATTTTATTTTATTTTTTTTATTATTTAAAAAATAAATAATAATAAAAAAAATGAATCAGTGTTTTCTTCATTTCTGTGCAATATTTTATGTTGGCTATTCTGTATAGACGGTAGTTCAAATATATATATAACAAGTTCATTCAATTAAAATTTATCATTGTCATAAGAAAATGTGATCAAAAGTAAAGGTTTGTACATTGTTCACCACTTCTTCAACTCCTAGTTCTTAACATTATAGTTCTTTCCATACTCCAAGAGTCTCTACTTTTGAAAAATCTCTTTATTTTAACTCTTGAATCCTATCTCAATGTTCAATTGTTCTATACAATCATCTTAATTACTATAAATGTATCCTAAATGACTTGAACCTGACATAAATTGACCAGAACCTAATTGTTTTTTAATGTTTAAATTAGTATTTTAGGATGAAATTTATATCACCAACACTTTTTTTTCTTCCTCTTCAATTTAAAAAAAAATGATTGATATCTTCAAAAATAGTTGAGATACAATTTATTGTGCAATACAATATTGTGAGATACAATTGTTAGTCACATAAACCAAAAATTGCCAATTTCTGTTCTGTTTCAGGGTCAGCTTTAGAAACTTGATGTTAATTTAATGAAAAACTCCCCAGAATAATATCTAATTTATATTTAATTCATTGATTAATCAATTATATTTTATTCCAATGTCCATGCTTGCCTGTAATTACCTCTTCAATCACTTTCGAAGAAGTTGAATTGATGTGAACATTCATTCGAGCAATCGATCATTTTGAAATCTTTAATTCGGCCATATATGAGTCAGCTGTATGCTATTGGCTTCGATATTCACATTTCACAGTTCATTCTTCATTGTTAACATAACCTCATTCTTCATTGTTGAGTCTAACTTCAGAAATTCAAACTGTTTTTTTTAATGTTTCAATTAGTTTTCCAAAATAAAATTCATAAAAGCAACACCTATTTTCCTTCTTCTTTCATCAAAAAAAAATTGAGTTGATACCTTCAAAAATAGTTGAGATAATAATATTTATTTAGAATCGTCCTTTCTTCAAAATAAGGTTAGTTTTGAAACAGCTATTTCTAATATTAAAATCTAACTAAATTGTATGAAAAGAGGCTAGCGTGCTTTATTTTTTCCTCCTCTTTTATTTAAAAAAAATTGAGTTGATAACTGAGATAACAGGGGGAGCACACCAGCTAGAATTTTAGCACACCGGCTAGGAAATTGAATTTAATAAATTTCCAAAATAGTTATTAATGTGTTACCTTATAGGTAATGTGTACTATATATATATATAATATATATTCATATATATATATATATATATATATATATATATATATATATATATATATATTAGAGGATATATATTCATATCCTCGTGAATCACCCTATATATATATATGTATATATAAATGTTATGCTATAAACGTGTATGCTTCAAAAACTCCAAAAGTACTGCACTGATTGAGTTGAAATTTTAACATGATATAAAATCTGCATCAAGGATTGTTTTTGAGTAGATATAAAATGGCGACTCTCGGACACAAGTGTCCCAGAGTCGCCATTCACCTCAAGGCCATCCAGGTCAACCAACCCCAACCTCAAGGTCATCCAGGTCAACCACCCCCAACCTCAAGGTCATCCAGGTCAACCACACCCACCTCAAGGTCATATAGGTCAACCACACCTACCTCAAGGTCATCCAGGTCAACCACACCCACCTCAAGGTCATCCAGGTCAATCACCCCAACCTCAAAGTCATCCAGGTCAACCACCCTAACCTCAAGGTCATCCAGGTCAACCACCCCAACCTCAAGGTCATCCAGGTCAACCACCCTAACCTCAAGGTCATCCAGATCAACCACCCTAACCTCAAGGTCATCCAAAAAAAAAGAGGAGAGAAAAATTAAGAAAAAAAAATTTAAAAAAAAAATTAAAAAAAAAATTGGAAAAAAAAATAATAAATGAATAAAAACACTGAAAATTGGGAATAAATGGGAAAAAGGGAAAAAAGGGAGAAAAAAATTTCCCTACTGATCTTGAACTGCCCGCCGGTCGCCCCTGCCGGTCACCCGGCCGCCACCAGTCACCCCACCAGTCGCCCTGCCGCCGCCGGTCGGAAGAAGTATCATATTCTATATAATTTAAGTCTTTAAACATAAATCCTCTATGGTGTAGTGGTTAGCAAGTCAGCTTTCTGAGTTGGAGGTTCTATGCTCGAATCCAAGGTGGTAAAGGTAAGTATTGAAGGTCAGTATCAACAGAACCAGAGGATATATTTTTTGTATGTAGTGGGTAGACTGGCCCACCACTGCCAGTCATCCCACTGCCGGTCGTCCGGCCGCCACCGATCGGCCGCCGCCGGTCGCCCCCGCCGGTCGCCCGGCCGCCACCGATCACCCCGCCGGTCGCCCCACCACCACCGGTCGCCCCACCGGTCGCCCGGCCGCTGCCAGTTGCCCCACCAGTCGCCCACCACTGGTCGCCCAGCCGCCGCCGGTCGCCCGGCCGCCGCCGGTCGCCCCACCACCGGTCGCCGGCCGCCACCGGTCGCCCCACCACCGGTTGCCCGGCCGCCGCTGGTCGCCCCACCACCGGTCGCCCGGCCGCCGCCGGTCGGCCACCGCCGGTCGTCCGGCCGCCACCGGTCGCCCGGCCACCGGTGGCCCCGCCGTTTGCCTCACCGGTCGTCCGACCGCCACCAACAGTCGACCTGCTGCGGCTGGCAACTGTCCCGCCGGCTGAGCATGAGCATTCTGAGCGCAGTCAGTGGCACTCAGAATATACTTATAGCTAAACTATATCTAAGGAGATGGTAGGTAATAAGTAAACAGTTTGGAATACAATTAGCTATCTATTGATTAATTCAACATCCATTTCATTGAAAAGTTTACTACAAGCAGGTATATCTCTGTTCCAAAATCCAAGTTGTTTATCATATTGAGTGTGCAGAAAAGTGATGTATCCATGATGTTTCTCCTTGGTCCATGTCGAGCAGGTGATGTCCCAGGTAGTAGACTCCTTTTCCAGCACTAGTCCTTGGCAAGTCTTCTATGTTGTCTGATAGTCTTCGGATGATATTCAGTGATACCTCTATAACACTGTTTCAGCTAGAGACAATACCCTGTCATTGATGTTGAATCACCTCACAACCTCTTTCCTTCAGGTAATTGATGCTCCTTCGAGTCAAAATTATAGGTGTAGTAGTATTTCTCACCACTACATCATCTTCCTTTCCCTCTTCCTCCTCCTCTTCCTCTTCCTCCTCCTCCTCCGTGATAAGATAAGAGAAATGTCAGGCTAGCGTGTTATAAATCGAGCTCCCAGTTTTTGTCAATTTTTCGTGGGTTTTCTTAAGTGGATCGAATTGAATTTTTGCTTACTAGTGTAATAGTATTTTGTGAATCGATTGATCTAGTTACTTTGTTGTTTTTTCTATTATCAAACACGGTAAATCGTAAAACGTTATGTCTCCATCACCAGCAGTTACACGAGCAAACACAGGGCTGAAATCCGAAAACAATAAGGCCACCTCTGTTGCGCAGTCGCCGGCAGCAAAGCAGCCTAAACAGAAAAAGATTCTACAACAACAACAACAGAGAGGGAATGCTGCCCGGCCTCATAGCTCTCCGTCTTGCTCAACAGCTGACTGCTCTGCTGTCTCCTTAGCAACCGAACAACAACTTGCGGCGGCTCTCGAAAAACTGTTGATGAGCGACGCCTTCGTTGATCGACTAGCTGCACGCCTCTCGGAGACTGTCAGCACTCGAGTCTTGGAGGATCTTGGGGGCCGTCTGCAGGTGGCTGAGAACAGGCTGGTCGATCTTAATGGCGAGATGGACGCCCTTCGCGCCGAGCTTGCTCAACTCAAGGAGAGCTCAGACATGCGACTGGACGGTTTGGCTCAATATTCCCGGCGAAATAATATCCGCATCACTGGTGTTCCTGAGGTGAGTGACGAGGATGTGACAGCGACCACGGTGCAACTACTCAGCGACAAGCTGGGCGTTCCGATCCAGCCGGCTGACATCGACAGATGCCACCGCGTCGGTCGCCTCGCTCAACCGTGTGACAACCAAGAGCCGAGACCTCGGCAGATTCTCGTCAAGTTTATCAGTTATCAAAAGCGAAGTTCTATAATATCGAATATGCGTCAGTTGAGTGGTACCGGTTTCTCAGTGCAAGAAGATCTCACGCGTAAGCGTCACTTGTTTTTCCGGGAAATGTGTGGAAGAGTGGGTTTCAAGAACGTCTGGAGTCGTGATGGGCGTGTTTTTTGGAGAGACAACAACAGAGTCTTCTCTGAGTTCTCTAATGGCCCTAATAATAATGCGAATTCGGATCAGCTCGGTGATAGTCATATGTAAAGTACCGTACGTAGTTTCATTGCCTACCAAGCACTGATAATTATTACTTGGTGAGTTTATCATTGAAATGATTTTTCTTATTATTATTATTATTATTATTATTATTATTATTATTATTAGCCGTCAAGCTCCCAGATGGAAGACGCTGAGCAAAATTTGGTTCATTTTTTGTTTTTCTTGTTCTTTTTATCAATCCACCAGTTTTTCATTTTCAGTGAGAACTCCGCTTTCCTTGCTTCACTCCATTTTGTTCCCACTCTTGGCACAGTCATCTCTGGTTTAACTTCCCATTTTTCAACCTTTTCTCTGAAACTGTTCCTGTTGTATATTTCATCATTGTTAATGTTAGCAAGTATTAAGTCCTTCTTGACGTTTTTCATCCATGCACCTCCATTACTAAGGGTTGCTACATATGTTACTATTCTTTTTGTAAGTCTGTGATCTGGAAGCCTCATTATGTGACCATAAAATTTAAGGCGCCTTTTCCTGATGTCTGCTTCTATGTTAGAGTATTCTTCAACTTTGGCTGTTTTCTGTAGTCTATAACCATCTTCGGTCTTTCTTGGTCCAAGTATTTTTCTAATTATCTTCCTTTCTTCTTTTTTCAAATTTTCAGTATCTGTTTTTCTGCTAAGTGTTAGGGTCTCGCTGGCATACAACATTGTTGGCTTGATTACTGCGTTATAATGTTTGATTTTGGTATTGATAGACATACATCTCTTATTATAAATATATTGCACTAGCCCTAGGCCTTTACGAGCTTTCTGTATCCTTTCATTTTGTGCATGTTTTTCTGATATAATTTCCCCAAGATATTTAAAGTATGGTACCTTCTTAATTGTTCCATATTTTGTTTGTAATTTAGTAACTTCTATATTTGATGTTGTGAAAACAGTTTTTTCAAATGATATTTGTAAGCCTACTTGTTCAGCACATTCTTTTAAAATTTCTATTTGTTTTATTGCACTTTCCAATGAATCTGACATTATAGCAAGGTCGTCTGCAAAAGCTAAGTATGGAATTTGAAGATTATTTTTCTTGGTTCCCAGCGAGATTGGCTTCCAGTGGTTCACCTCCTTCAGTTTCTTTTCCCATTCTTCCATTACTCTATCAAGAACTATGTTGAAGAGCAGTGGTGATAATCCATCACCTTGCCTAACACCAGTCTTTATCTCAAAAGGCTTCGAAAGTTCTCCCATAAATTTTATTTTTGATGTTGTGTTTGTCAATGTTTGTTCTATGATTTTTCGAGTTTTCTGATCCAGGCCTTTCTCTTCAAGAATTTTAAATAGTGTTGGTCTGTGGATTGAATCGTAGGCTTTCTTAAAATCAACAAATACGTATATTGTGGCTTTACTTCGTAATTTTCTTATCTGTGATATTAATTTCAAGTTCAATATTTGTTCTGGACATGAACGATTTGGTCTAAATCCAGCTTGGAAATCTGAAATTTTGGGTTCTAGTTGTTTCTGGGTTCTTTCAAGAAGACAAGCTGATAATATTTTATAGGCGACAGCAAGAAGAGAAATACCCCTATAGTTATTCACATCGGTCTTATCTCCTTTTTTATGCAATGGGTGTATTAGAGCACATTTCCAATCTTCAGGGATTTCCTCTGTGATCCATACATTCTGGATAATTGAAACTAGCTCTTTTCTCGAATTATACCCTAGGTTTTTTAAAAATTCTGCTACAATCCCATCTTCTCCAGACGCCTTGTTATTTTTTAGTTTACCTATGTGTTTGATGATTTCTTCTTCTGTTGGTGGTAATGATTCATCCTGTTGTAGAGGTATGTGGTTGAAAATCGGGAGAATTTCTACAGGTTCTGGACAGTTTAGAAGATTTTCAAAATAATTAGCTAGTACTTCACAATTTTCTTCATTGCTAAGTGCAAGACTTCCATCTGGCTTCTTGAAGCAAACGTTTTGAGGAATGTAACCTTTAATTTGATTTGAAAACGTTTTGTAGAATCTGTGCGTGTTATAATTTTTAAAATCGGATTCAATTGATTCTATTTGCTGAGTTACATATTTTCTTTTCTCTTGTCTGATGATTTTGTTTGAAAGTTTTCTTGTTTCTAGAAAGTCTTTGTGGGTCATCTCATTCTTATTTGAAGAGTATTTTTCAAACGATTTTTTGCGTGATTCAACTGCTTTTTCACATTCCCTGTTCCACCATGGATGTTTCGGTTTCTTTTGTAGTGGTATGTGTTCCTTTGCTATTTCTGTAATTTTTTCTTTGAATTCTTGCCAGTTATTTGCAGGAACATTTTCCCATTTTGTTGCTGTTTCGGACTCTTTTAGATTCATTAGGTTAAATTTTGGGACTGCTGGTGGTGTTCTAGGCATTTTCCTTCTTGGGGTCGCCCAGCCGCCGCCGGTCGCCCGGCCGCCGCCGGTCGCCCCACCACCGGTCGCCCGGCCGCCACCGGTCGCCCCACCACTGGTTGCCCGGCCGCCGCTGGTCGCCCCACCACCGGTCGCCCGGCCGCCGCCGGTCGGCCACCGCCGGTCGTCCGGCCGCCACCGGTCGCCCGGCCACCGGTGGCCCCGCCGTTTGCCTCACCGGTCGTCCGACCGCCACCAACAGTCGACCTGCTGCGGCTGGCAACTGTCCCGCCGGCTGAGCATGAGCATTCTGAGCGCAGTCAGTGGCACTCAGAATATACTTATAGCTAAACTATTTCTAAGGAGATGGTAGGTAATAAGTAAACAGTTTGGAATACAATTAGCTATCTATTGATTAATTCAACATCCATTTCATTGAAAAGTTTACTACAAGCAGGTATATCTCTGTTCCAAAATCCAAGTTGTTTATCATATTGAGTGTGCAGAAAAGTGATGTATCCATGATGTTTCTCCTTGGTCCATGTCAAGCAGGTGATGTCCCAGGTAGTAGACTCCTTTTCCAGCACTAGTCCTTGGCAAGTCTTCTATGTTGTCTGATAGTCTTCGGATGATATTCAGTGATACCTCTATAACACTGTTTCAGCTAGAGACAATACCCTGTCATTGATGTTGAATCACCTCACAACCTCTTTCCTTCAGGTAATTGATGCTCCTTCGAGTCAAAATTATAGGTGTAGTAGTATTTCTCACCACTACATCATCCTCCTTTCCCTCTTCCTCCTCCTCCTCCTCCTCCTCCTCCTCCGTGATAAGATAAGAGAAATGTCAGGCTAGCGTGTTATAAATCGAGCTCCCAGTTTTTGTCAATTTTTCGTGGGTTTTCTTAAGTGGATCGAATTGAATTTTTGCTTACTAGTGTAATAGTATTTTGTGAATCGATTGATCTAGTTACTTTGTTGTTTTTTCTATTATCAAACACGGTAAATCGTAAAACGTTATGTCTCCATCACCAGCAGTTACACGAGCAAACACAGGGCTGAAATCCGAAAACGATAAGGCCACCTCTGTTGCGCAGTCGCCGGCAGCAAAGCAGCCTAAACAGAAAAAGATTCTACAACAACAACAACAGAGAGGGAATGCTGCCCGGCCTCATAGCTCTCCGTCTTGCTCAACAGCTGACTGCTCTGCTGTCTCCTTAGCAACCGAACAACAACTTGCGGCGGCTCTCGAAAAACTGTTGACGAGCGACGCCTTCGTTGATCGACTAGCTGCACGCCTCTCGGAGACTGTCAGCGCTCGAGTCTTGGAGGATCTTGGGGGCCGTCTGCAGGTGGCTGAGAACAGGCTGGTCGATCTTAATGGCGAGATGGACGCCCTTCGCGCCGAGCTTGCTCAACTCAAGGAGAGCTCAGACATGCGACTGGACGGTTTGGCTCAATATTCCCGGCGAAATAATATCCGCATCACTGGTGTTCCTGAGGCGAGTGACGAGGATGTGACAGCGACCACGGTGCAACTACTCAGCGACAAGCTGGGCGTTCCGATCCAGCCGGCTGACATCGACAGATGCCACCGCGTCGGTCGCCTCGCTCAACCGCGTGACAACCAAGAGCCGAGACCTCGGCAGATTCTCGTCAAGTTTATCAGTTATCAAAAGCGAAGTTCTATAATATCGAATAGGCGTCAGTTGAGTGGTACCGGTTTCTCAGTGCAAGAAGATCTCACGCGTAAGCGTCACTTGTTTTTCCGGGAAATGTGTGGAAGAGTGGGTTTCAAGAACGTCTGGAGTCGTGATGGGCGTGTTTTTTGGAGAGACAACAACAGAGTCTTCTCTGAGTTCTCTAATGGCCCTAATAATAATGCGAATTCGGATCAGCTCGGTGATAGTCATATGTAAAGTACCGTACGTAGTTTCATTGCCTACCAAGCACTGATAATTATTACTTGGTGAGTTTATCATTGAAATGATTTTTCTTCTTATTATTATTATTATTATTTTTTTTTTCTCACTATTGTTTATTTTCCTTTCGATATTTATTTATTTCCATGAAGCTAATTTTCGACGAGTAATTAATAGAAGCCATATATTTTCCATACTTATGAACTTGATTTCACTGTTCTTTAATCTAACTCTGACAGTACTTTTGAATATGATTATTGCAATGTTAATTTTTATTTTTTCCGCTTCTCTGTGAACATGTATCCTTGTAATCTCAATATTCATTGAATTATGATCTCAATTAGAAGAATGATTGTAGTTTGATCATTATGATGATTATTATGATTGGTCATTATAGAATTTTTTTTTTTCATGATTACTTGGTGAGTTCATCATGGAAATGATTTATTCTTAATATTTTATTGAGATTAATATTTTATACGATTATTTTATTTTATAAGAATATTTTTTTTATTGGATTACTTGATTGATTTCACGCATTCTGTAATATTTAATAAATTTGCTCTGTTTAAGATTACTTAAGCCCACTGTTGTTCAGTAGTTATCTCACATCAAAGGGGGCTCAATTACGACGTCGCCTACGATTAAATTGAGATTATCGTTTAAATTTTTAATTTACCTTCCCAACTATTTGAAATAAATATTGATCTTTACTTGATTGATTTCACGCATTCTGTAATTTTTAATAAATTTGCTCTGTTTAAGATTACTTAAGACCATTGTCAGGGTACACTGTGATTTCATATATCTTCCTATAATAATATATTAATACATTACTAGTACATTACATTTCATACTAATGGATGTGAGCGTATCTGAGTTAGCACGACTGCTAGATGGTCACTCGTCTTCTCTCAGGTTCTGTCATATCAATGCTGAATCTTTACCTGGTCATTTCGATGATTTCAGCGAGACATTTTCCACTATTTTGAATTTTGATATAATAGGTGTTAGTGAATCCTGGCTTAAACCATCACTGGATTCCTGTTCTTTCAGCATTCCGGAGTATTGCGTTTTTCGTAATGATAGAGTCGGGAGGGACAGAGGTGGGGTTGCCGTGTATGTTCGCTCCTCTTTGTCACCCAAACATGTGTTATCTTCTCCTCAACCCTACTCCAACTCTCCGGAGTTTATCTTCATAGAGATCACAGCTTGTGAAGACAAAATTCTTGTAGGGATTGTATACCGGCCACCCAAAGCAGGTCGACTGTCACTCCTTGAGCACTCTCTGTTGCAGATAATGCATAGCTATCAACATATTGTCTTACTTGGTGATTTCAACTCTAATCTATTGAGAGATAGCTTCGAAAGGAGGCAACTCGTGACACTCTTTGATTCTATCAACTTCCACATTGTAAATAATGTTGACCCGACTTACCACTTACCCAATTCACATACTTTACTAGATCTAGCGGTGGTGAGTGATAAAGATTATGTTTCTTCTTTTGGACAGATACCTATGCCTTGCTTCTCCATGCATGATATGATTTATTTAGTCTACAACTTGAAATGTGATGAGTTGTCTGCAGTGAGCTATTTATATAGAGACTTCAAACATTTCAATGATGATAGATGTCTTGAGGATGCTATCAACATGCCATGGCACACTATAGGTTTCATTGATGACATCAATGATAAGGTTGCAGTATTCAATAATATGATTCACAGCATTTTTGATAGGCATGCCCCTGTGCGTACTGCGCATCCTAAGCGGAAACCAGTGCCCTGGATGAATGAAGAGATACTGATTGCCAGACGTGAGCGTGATAAAGCCAGAAGAGTATTTAAAAGGACCAGCAGCCAGATAGACTTTGAGGTCTTTAAAACTTGGAGAAATCGTGTGAAATCTATGAGTCGCAATGCAAAACTTCGCTTCTATCACAGGCAGTTTAATCAAAATAATTCAACATCTACTCTGTGGGATAATGTCAGAAGACTAGGAGCGCATAAAGCCAGATCTAATACTAGAATCAATATACCTCTTAATGAACTGAACGATTTCTTCACTCTCAGTTCAAATCAGCCAGATGCATCCAACGCACCACTGGCTTCAGACCATCTTATCATGCAGTTCAATCATAACTTGCCGGCAGAGAAATTCTATTTCTCACATGTTACTCCATCTATGGTGTCAAAGATAATATGTTCTTGCTCAAAAAACTCTAAAGGAATTGACAATATCCCAAGCTTATTTTATAAAAAATTGTTACCAGTTATTTTACCTTCTATCACTCACATATTCAATGTCTCTCTTCAGACAGGAAAATTTCCTGATCTCTGGAAATGCTCCATGGTGAAACCCATTCCTAAATCGACTAATCCAATCGCTCCTGCAGACTGCAGGCCCATCCATATTCTGTGTTCCATATCTAAGGCACTGGAGAGAATTGTGCATGCTCAGGTAAGTCAATATCTTTCAAGTTTTGACTTCTTTTCGAATTTCCAGTCTGGCTTCCGCCCAAATCATAGCACATGTACTGCTCTCTTGCGCATAACAGATGACATACGTGCAGCTATGGATAAAAGATTACTCACGTTACTTATTCAGTTCGACTTGAGCAAGGCATTTGATAATGTTTCTCATGCCTTGCTAATTCATAAGCTGAAGTATCATTGCCACTTCTCCGATTCTGCAGTAGCATGGTTCTCCTCATATTTGTCCAACAGATTTCAGGCAGTATTTGGTAGCTGTGGTGATTCCTCTAATTGGAGACCAGTTTTGAGAGGTGTTCCTCAGGGCTCTGTGTTGGGACCCCTTCTCTTCTCTGTTTTCATCAATAATGTTTCCTCTGTTTTCTCAAACTGTTCTTATCACCTATTTGCTGATGATCTTATGATCTACGCTCACTGTTCAAAAGAAAGAATTTCAGAAGCAGTTCAGTCCATGAACCAGAATATTGAGTCACTCCTGCAGTGGACTGATGCCCATCAGCTGATCCTCAATGCACAAAAGACGAAAAGCATCATTCTTGGCTTCCCAACTCTTCTGAGCAGATTTGATCAGGAAAGACTCCCGGCTATCACTGTTGCAGGAAATGTTGTTCCCTACCTGAAGAGTGTGCGAACTCTTGGACTGTATCTAGACCAGAGTCTTAGCTGGAAGGAGCAGACCACTCATGTATGTAACAGAGTGTTTGCAGGCATGCACCAGCTCAAACGTCTGAAACATTTCCTGCCTCAAAGCACACGTATCCTATTGGTCAGATCATTAATAATACCCTTTCTTGATTATTGCTCAACCGTATACGTTGACCTGACAGATGAATTGAATGGTAGGATGCAGAGATCCCTCAATTATGCAATAAGATACATCTACGATGCCAGGCGGGATGAGCATATAACGCCTTACTTTATGCAACTGGAATGGCTAAAAATCAAGAATCGAAGGAAATATTTCCTCCTGATTCTGGTATATAAAATAATTGTGAAAAATGAAGGACCATGCTATCTGCGTAACTCATTCACTTTGTTATCATCCGTTCATACTGCTCGTCAAACCAGGTCACATCAGTTCACTCTTCAAATTCCTCATCACCGTACATCCATATTCAATTCGTCTTTCATCACAACAGCAAGCAGAGAGTGGAACGCCCTTCCAACTCACATTGTGTTTTCCACGTCTCTCTCCCTGTTTAAGAAAAGATTGCACGCTCATTTGCTTATGATTGATGAGTGACTAGTCCTTTAACGATTATCTGTTTTACATTGATCCATACCATATGAATATTAAAAATTTGTCTTCTACATCCATTTATAAATAGTTTATATTATTTAACACACTTCATTATAACATGTATTACTTTGATTATTTTTGGTTTGATAGTATAGCCTATAATTATATAGATACATTTTTTTTTCTCCACTGTTTAATAACAGTTCAAATTTTTTTTTTTTTTCAAGGAAATATCAATGCAAGTTTTATTCTCTTTTCTATCTACTAATTTGCTGAAAATGTATTTACTTTGTTTTTCTGTTTTAATTTTCATTCTGCTGGTATTGATTGAGTGATGGAATCTGTTATTGCTTGTTGTTAATGCTGCAGTAATTATTTTCTAGTTTTTTTTTTATTGTAGTTAATATTCTTCATTTCATTATAATTAGTATTAATTATAATTAATATTTTATTGTAATCTCATTACCTATTTAATTCTAAGTTCTTAGAATATTTATCTTTAGTTTTTACATTCTATTATTTTTGTGATGTTATGTTTTGTTGTAATGTGCAATGGGTCTTACTAGACCTAGCACTCAATAAAAATCAATCAATCAATCAATCAATCCTCTTCCTCCTCCTCCTCCTCCTCTTCCTCTTCCTCCTCTTCCTCTTCCACCTCTACCTCATTGCCCTCCTCCATATCAGTTTCCTCTTCCTCATCTTCTACATGATCCTCAACCATCTTCAGATCAAATGGGGAGATTGATGGTAAATTTGTCTCACCATAGTCGGCCCACTTGACTCGGTTGAGAATAGGAGTACCATCTTCTCTATTGTTCTAGATACACAGTTGATCGACAAAATGTCTATTCTCCACAGATGATTCCAGCACGATGAATCTAATCTGCTATGTATCCAATATATATCCATATTTGTATAGCATTATGATTTTGATTGTACCTCAATATAATGTCTAAGGTGTTGCTGTTCTCTGCTTTCTCAAGTAAAGACCTTTACCGACCTTTGATCTCTGCTGTCTCAAGTAAAGACCTGTACCAACCTTTGGTTTCTGATGTCCCAAGTAAAGACCTCGACCTCCTTTCATTGATTTTTTCTTCGATGGTTGAATCTTTTGTTTCTTCCCCTTCTCAACCACCCTGCTGACTTCCTTTAGTGATCTTTTCATACCTCCCCCAAATTTTGCCTTAGCCTTCATAATGTTGGTGACTGCTAGTGCTGCAGCTTTTTCCAACACCCCCGCATCATCAGATCTCACTTTGTCCCAGGCTCTCTCTGCCAAGATGCTGTCTGCTACTGCTCTGCTTGCTGTATCACCACTCTTGGAATAGGCAATATCATGCTCCTTGCAAGCCTGATCAAGTTTGTTGATTCCTGGATCACCTTGTGCTAATCGCTTCTGAAGTTTTGTCCCTGGTCCACAGTATTGATAGCCAGGGATATGAAGTTCAACTGGTAGAATGTCAATTGCCTTATTAACTATTGTACCAGCAGCTCCCTTGATAGCTGACAGAACACCTCTTCCTCTATAGATCTTCTGACTTTTCTCCTTACTAAAATCAGAGAAAACTCCTATAATGAGAATAACAACGTAGTGCATTTATAATATCATGCATAAGTTAGCATAAGTTAGTTCTGCATTGTCCCACCAGATCGCATAAGCATGTCAACAGTCGCTTGTAACGGCTTGAAATGAGTGGAAGGAGAAAAGTGGGCTGGCATGGGAATATGGAAGGAGAGTGTCAGTCTTTTGATCCGGTTTTTTATAGCTGCATCTGGCAGCCTGCCAGGCTTTCAACTCATTTCTGAGGAAGCCTCAACAATAATAATTATTGCAAGCACAACCAAAGGCCAATTAGTGGCCTATTATAAAAGACAAACAATTTCATTTCTTTGTGACATGTAGCTTTCTGCTCTGACAACACTAGAGCTGAATTATGAATATATATAATTTCTATTTTTCTATAATCTGTTGATATGATAAGTACTTTAATATGATAAGGAGAAGAAAAGGAGGATGATAAGAATAATGAGAAAAATAAGAAGATTTTATTATTATTCTCAGCTCTTCATCTTCTTCACGTTCTCTTCCTCTCCCTCCTCCATTCTCATCTTCATTTTCTTCTTCTTCTCCTTATTCTTCTTCTGCTATTTCTTTGTTTCTTCTTTTTCTCCTCCTCTTCTTCCTCCTCCTAGAAGAATAAGAAGACATGAAGAAATAGCAGAAGAAGAATAAGATGGAGATGAATAAAATGAAGATAAAAATGGAGGAGGAGGAGCTGAAGGAAGAGGAGGAGAAGGAGAAGAAGAAGAAGAATAAGAAGAAGAGGAAGGAGAAGAAGAGGAAGAAGAAGAAGAAGAAGGGGAAGAAGAAGAAGAAGGGGAAGAAGGAGGTGATGGAGTAGGAGGAAGTGTGAGTGTTAACTATTGTTAACTATTATTAGGAGGAATCTCTTTTTTAAGAAAAATTATGGCTTCCATATACTTGATCAGGAAATAATTTTCTGGTTGAATCTCTCTAATTAGAAACTACAACAAAATATAAGGGTGAATATAATTATATTAAAGCATGCATACCGCGTGGGGAATTTTCAGTAATTATTGAGAATTGTATTGAATACTTGCTCTCGTATTGTGAAACACATATTTCTCATTTATAATTTGTGAGAGGAATTCTCAAATGATACTTGTTCTCTTATTGTTAAACTCACATTCTTTATTTTTACTTTCCTTGCCCTATTACCATAGGTAAGGAAAGTATTGCTTTCCAAAAAAATTTAAGGTACCCTAATTTCATGTTTTCTATACGTTTCAAGATCCCCTGAGTCCAAAAACATGATTTTTGGGTGTTGGTCTGTGTGTGTGTATGTGTGTATGTGTGTGTATGTCTGTGAACACGATAACTCCATTCCTAATTGACCGATTGACTTGAAATTTTAAACTTAAGGTCCTTATACCATGAGGACCCGACAATAAGAAATTCAATAAAATTCAATTCAAGATGGCGGAAAAAATGGCGGATAATTACTAAAAAACCATGTTTTTCACGTTTTTCTCGAAAATGGCTCTAACGATTTTCTTCAAATTTATACCATGGATAGCTATTTATAAGCCCTATCAACTGACATGAGTCTCATTTCTGGAAAAATTTCAGGAGCTCCGTAATATTATTGAGAAAAATGGCGGATAATCACTAAAAAACCATGTTTTTTACGGTTTTCTCGGAAACGGCTTTAACGATTTTCTTCAAATTTATACAATGGATAGCTATTTATTAGCCCTATCAACTGACATGAGTCTCATTTCTGGGAAAATTTCAGGAGCTCCGTAATATTATTGAGAAAAATGGCGGATAATCACTAAAAAAACATGTGTTTCACGATTTTCTCAAAAATGACTTAACCGATTTTTTTCAAATTCATACCCTGTATAGTTATTTATCGGCTCTATTAACTGGAATGAGTCTCCTTTCTGAGAAACTAATGGGGGGTCCACCCCATCCTTGAGAAATGGACTTTGTAGCCTCCATCTCGTTCATGAGGTAGGTAGGTAGAGCAGTTCATAAAAAGAACACATAGTCGAGATATTTCATCTGTAGAACAGCTGTTTTGACGACTTTTAAAAAATATCGAATTTCACAATTTACACAAAGGAAAAGTACTCTGAAAACAACTATACACATAATTATACAGAAGTCTGATCGTAGTTCAAATATGTTGCCGCCAATCGTCATTATGTTATTCCCCTAAATCATTCTCGTTTAAGAATGAGGCTTATAGTTCAATGAGCAAGGAAAGTTGTGTGAGTGTACCACACCAGATTTTTTATTTGTGAAAAGGAAAACCAACTCTTCATGATCCAATAATAATGTATTTAATAAAAATGAATCATTAATTGAAAAGTATATGTATGATTATGAATTCATACTATAAGTACCCTACAATATATATTCCTTCTGAAAAAATGATAATTCTCTAAGACAAGTGGATTGGTTGAATGCCTGTTTGAAAGACTACGAAAGGATGACAACCTCTTCAACCAACTCGGAGGGCATTTCTATTCTAGAAATTAACTCTCATACACTTAAAACAGGATAATGTGTGGTAAATTCCAATTTCTTCCAACTCCACATTATTTTCCTATAATCGGAGAGAATAGTTGGGCATATTTTAAGATATTTTTTAAAATTGCAATTTATTCAGTTTATAACGTTTTTATGATGTGAGTGTTATCAAATTCAAATTCAAATATTCTTTACTCCATACAAAAAACAGATTACATTGTAATACAGAGCATGTTTTACTGGAATACCCCTACAAGACTATTCGTCTGAGTGTAGGGGGTGGGTTCCTGTTACAGTGGGTAGCCAATAGTCTATTCATAATATTATATAGGTAATAGAATGTCCGACTTTAACAAGAAGAAGGTAAGTATAAGATAGTTTGTATTATAATTATGAAATTAAAAATTACCTATTACATTGTACATTGACGAAATTTCATAAACAGAAAAAGATTGAAAAGAGTAACATATATATTATACAGATTCGAGAATTGGAATATGAATAAATTCTTGAGATTGCATGAGTGGAATATATTTTGTATATACTTATTGTAAAAAATAATGGTAGCTTCTCATATAAAAAGTTACCGAGGAACAGACACCAGCCGATTCCACAGTGACTATTGAAAAGAATATAGTAATGAAGATGTGTAAATCTATAAACGATTAAATAAAGTATGTGGTAAATATAAAGAGAAGAAAGGTAAGTTATGAAAATTTATAAGCTCTCAAAAATGAAAAAAATCTATGTATGTATAAGAAAAGCTATCAAATTAATAGAGATGATCTTAGTGCCAATAAACAGACTGAAGCAGGCTTTCTGACGACTCCCAGCCCAGGCGGTATAGCCACCCCTCCACCTTACTCTTGAATGCAGCCACACTGCATTCATCCATATCAGTTCTTATCTCAGCGGGCAAATTAGGATAGACCATTTGAGCCAAATAAAAAGGTGTCCTCAGCTCCACTCCATGAACCACCTGCGGCGTCGCAAAACCGAAGTTAGCTCTATACCGTGTAGGATAGGTATGTAAAATATCTGATAAAATTTTAAGTTTATTAGTTTTTATGTAGATCAATAAAGATTTAATGTACAATTGCCTTACATTTAAAACTGTAAATTCTGTAAAAAGTTGTGCTTTTGGATATCGGCATTCCTTATTTAAAACAGTTTTGATCATTTATCCTAATAAATAGGATGCAAAGAACTTATAACAGCTCGTCTGGGCGCCTAGATGTCTTCTGGTTTTCTCGCGCTAAATTCCGGAGAGCGTTATATGATAATTAAATCTTGTGTAAGCATGATCTGATCAAATGAATAGTTGGTGTATAACTGCGCGAGATCTACTGTTCACAGAACTACTAGCAGTTTTGTGAACAGTAGACCTCACGCAGTATTCTCATCCACCTGATTGAAACTATAGACCTTATGGAAATACAGCAATAGACTGACTTCTCCACACATCTGTGTAATCACTTGTCAGCTGATTTATGATGAATAATTCTTTAATCTGACTTTTACTGTAATATCGACTTATGAAGGAGGCTCCTTTTACCTTTCATATTATCCTTGAAATGCAAAATTTCCAAAAACCTTGTATATACGTCGACGCGCAATTAAAAAGGAACATACCTGTCAAATTTCATGAAAATCTATTACCGCGTTTCGCCGTAAATGCGCAACTTATAAACATTTAAACATGTAAACATTCTAACATGTAAACATTAAGAGAAATGCCTAACCGTCGACATGAATCTTAGACCTCACTTCGCTCGGTCAAATATCAAGTTATGATGTTCATTTCTCTTCTTTTCTGATACTTTTTTCAGCAGTCAGTCCAGTAGGAAATTCATAAACTAAAAAAAAACTACTCAAGTTTCATGATATTACGTGATAATAAATATTAATATGTTATAACAATAAAATAAATAATAATTTTATTAAGTGCAATGAAAGTGAAACGAGCTCTAATGTGTCTCCAAATGTATTATTAATCTTGGTAAACAGATCTTAAAATTAGCATTGCATTATGTTGATGATGTTTATTATTGTTATAAAATAATGATATTGAATGTTGATTGGCGAAATGGAAACATGGGTCTGATTTCTGATTACAAAGTTTCTTCCTTTAATTGACATCTAATGAATTGCGTGTGTTTTCTGTGTGAGTTTACCAAGGTTAATTGAATGGAACAATATGCCCACAACCCGGATGTTACACCGTTAGAGTTTTCTGTTTGGGGGCATTAAGCATTGGGGAGTCCGATGGTAGCAAGCATTCAAGAGAGACATCAGTGTTTTCAACACCCACCATTGAACGATTCTTATAATCAACCGTGACAAGTCCTTTCTGTGTGAAACACAAAATGCAATAGCCAAAAAGGTATCAGAGAAACGAAGTTCTCCATTATATTATAATGGTACGATACTCAGTTTTCAAAAAAGTGACCAGCACTGATGCCGACTCCATAAGGTCTGGGTAGGTAGGTAGGTAGGTAGGCTGTGGAGCCCACCCAAAAAATATTTGGGGGGCTGAGTCCATAAAAAATTCTGATCAATTATATGGAAAAAACCCCTCCCCAGACCCCTAACCAATGAGCCCACCCAAAGATTTTGATAAGTCGGCGCCCATGGTGGCCAGGGTATAAAAGTGATAAATTCAGAATCTTCATGTTCAAATGCATGTTAAACAGCTCATTAGTTAATAATAGTCCAGTTACGAGATAGTGAAAAAGGGCAGTTTTGATAATTAGTTCCGAAAACGCAACATTTTTCGGGTAATGATTCTGGAGTATTGGATATCTTTACAAAAGTTGACCTTATAGAGCAAGTGAGAGAAAATTGAGTATATTGTGATTCCAGGCTATTAATTATGTATACTAACATCCTGCGAAAATTCAGCTTCACCAAATATTATGGATAGGGTGACTTATGTAGTTTAAATGAATGTAATAATAGTAATACATCAGCTTCTTCTTCTTTTCTCATGTTATCTTATTCTCTTCATCTCCTACTTATTTTTCTTCATCATCATGTTGTAGCTCTTCTTCTTTTTCTCCTTCTTCTGCTTCTTACTATTATCTTTTTGTCATCATGTTCTATTATTTATTCTTCTTCTTCTACTCAAAATTGTCATTTTATTCTTATCATCTACTCATCTTTTTCTTTTTCTTCTCCTCTTCTCCATCATTCTATTCTTCCTCTTCTTCTCCTTCTTATTTTTTCTTCTTCTCATTGAAGAAAGAGAAGAATGGGAAGGAGTAGCAAGATAGAAATAAGAAGTGGTAGAACATGAAGAAGATTAGATAGTGGAAGAAGAAGGAAGAAATCTTCTTCTTCTTCTTCTACGAGGAGGAAGAGAAAAAGAAGAAGAAGGAGTAGCATATGAGAGAAATAAGAATTAGTGGATCATGAAGAGGAGAAGAGGATAAGAAAGATGAAGATATACTATACAATAGTGATAGAAAATAATAAATATTTAGAAGATGATGAACTGAAAACTTCATATTTTCTTCTTCTTCTACTTCTCTTTTTCTTATTCCTTTACTTCTTCTTTACATAGAATTCTCATTCTTACAGAACACAGAGTAATATAAAT
This sequence comes from Nilaparvata lugens, assembly GCF_014356525.2. NCBI lineage: Eukaryota > Metazoa > Arthropoda > Insecta > Hemiptera > Delphacidae > Nilaparvata > Nilaparvata lugens. Next base: position 44,841,817 of record NC_052506.1, read on the forward strand.
GATACAGTCATGATTCAGCTGTGAGAATGTTGGGATGAAATGCAAAGAAAACAGAAGGCGGTTGAATAATAATATTATCACAATAGTCCTATAATTGCTATAATTGCTTCACATGTTGACAGGTGTCTGGTGCCGAGTTGACTGTGTGTGTGTGTGCATCTGTGTGGTGTGTGTGTGTGTGTGTGATAGTGTGAAGGAGTGAGGGGCGACTACCTGTCAGTGGAGTGAGTGATAGAGTTGTTGTGAGGACGGAGTGCGGAAGGGGGGTGAGCGAGACCGGAGTAGGGTTCTGCGCGCAGTCTACAATCTGGCAAAGGAACTACCTCGATTACGCATGAACAGTATGTCCTATTCCGCTAGCCTTCTGTAGTAATTCTGTGCTAAAATCATGCCTTGGGGCAATAGATCCTCTCCCAGTCACTTGTCTCCCAGAATGTCTTTGACCACCATTTCTGCTATCATCCAAAAGGCGTTTGATTGTATTCTTATACTTAGCTTTGTTGTAGTTAACAATCTCACCTCTTGGATCATTGTTCTGTCTGTGCACACTGGTCCAGTTCAATATTTCTCCATAAGCCTGTCTGTCAGCAGATTCAACTAATGCACGATTTGGATTCTTCTTGAAAATCAACTCACAAAGTCCCAATGTAGCTGTGAAGGTCTTTTCTTCCTGATCTACAGGGTCAGTCAGCACAATTTCATCACCATTCTCTCCAAAAGTTAAATACTTATTGCCCAGGTAGTAAGCATTGTCTCTCACTCTTGGCCCAAAAGTGTCATCAAAATCGTCATTGTCCTTGCTCAATGATCCTCTAATGTAATCAGCTACATGTATTCCAGCTAGATCAGTTTGATCAAGGATATTCTGAGCTGTTGTACCATGACTTTCATTCAATAATTGTTCAACATTCTTATCATCATCCTGTCCATCTCCAGAAAGCTCCTCATCACTGCTATCATCATATCCTCTACTCATATTATACTCCTCACCCTCATCCTCTTCAAATGCTTGCTTTCCTGCTTTCCATAGTTGCCGTCCAACTCTTGAGGTGCCTGCCATTGGACTTGAAACTTCTCCAGCTCCATATGATTCAAATGTTGGTGACTCTTTATCAATGCTGGAGAGTTGGAGCTTATGTTTTGCTTTACTTGCACCAGTAAGTCCACGCCTTGTATATGTGGCATCTTTAACAAATGGTGTTGTTGGTGGAGTAGGATATGTGTGGTGTGTTGATGCTGCTGAAAAAGGACGATGTTCTGATGATAACAACTCTGGCTTGGATTGTCTCTGCCTACCCTTCACATACCTGGAGTGCATTTTTATTCTGGGCTTCAGATACCTAGGACGCTTCTTGGATGCTCTTGATGGAGGTAGTTGTGGTTGTTGAACTGGCATCTGTTGGAAGGTTTTGACTAGGTTGACTAGTGGCTCAGCTAGAGGTTTGAAGTGTTCCACATGTTTCTCTTCTGCAATCCGTCTACCCAACATGATTTCCTTATGCCTCCTTTTGATTTCATGCTTCAACCTAGCAATCTCCAATATGGTAGGAGCAACCTCCTCCAATGTTGGCTTATGGTTCCTTTGTTTGATATACATACTTGCACATACTAGAGTTTGAGCTCAGCTATTTATACCTTTTTGAGTCATACCAAGTGTGGAGTGCCACTGACTGAACAGTGACTGATCAGTGACTGATCAGTGACTGAACAGTGACTGATCAGTTACTGATCAGACTGATCAGTGACTGAACAGTGACTGATCAGCTACTGATCAGACTGATCAATGACTGATCAGTTACTGATCAGACTGATCAGTGACTAAACAGTGACTGACTGACCACTGAGTGGATGACCCCACCCTCCTGCCACAGACATGCTGAGTACTGGTGAGCATGGTTCATGTGGCAGGATGGTAGGGTCATTGAGAATGCTCATGCTCAGCCGGCGGGACAGTTGCCAGCCACAGCAGGTCGACTGTTGGTGGGGCGACCATCGGCGGCCGGGCGACCGGTGGTGGGGCGACCGGTGGCGGCCGGGTGACCGGTGGTGGGGCGACCAGCGGCGGCCGGGCGACCGGCGGCGGCTGGGCGACCAGTGGTGGGCGACTGGTGGGGCGACTGGTGGGGTGACTGGCAGCGGCCGGGCGATCGGTGGGGCGACTGGTGGTGGTGGGGCGACCGGTGGGGTGATCGGTGGCGGCCGAGCGACCGGCGGGGGCGACCGGCGGCGGCCGATCGGTGGCGGCCGGATGACCGGCAGCAGGATGACTAGCAGTGGTGGGCCAGTCTACCCACTACATACAAAAAATATATCCTCTGGTTCTGTTGATACTGACCTTCAATACTTACCTTTACCGCCTTGGATTCAAGCATAGAACCTCCAACTCAGGAAGCTGACTTGCTCACCACTACACCATAGAGGATTTATGTTGAATTTTTTTTTTTCAATTTTTTTTATTTTTTTTATTTTTTTATTTTTTTTCTTCTATTTTTTTTAATTTTTTTTCCTGATTTTTTTTTTATTTTTTTTTTTTTTCAAATTTCTTTTTTAATTTTTTTTTTCATTTTTTTTTCTCAAATTTTTTTTTTTAATTTTATTTTTTTTTATTTTTTTATTTTTTTTTTTTGGATGACCTTGAGGTTAGGGTGGTTGACCTGGATGACCTTGAGGTTAGGGTGGTTGACCTGGATGACCCTGAGGTTGGGGTAGTTGACCTGGATGACCTTGAGGTTAGGGTGGTTGACCTGGATAACCTTGAGGTTAGGGTGGTTGACCTGGATGACCTTGAGGTGGGTGTGGTTGACCTGGATGACCTTGAGGTAGGTGTGGTTGACCTAGATGACCTTGAGGTGGGTGCGGTTGACCTGGATGACCTTGATGTTGGGGGTGGTTGACCTGGATGACCTTGAGGTTGGGGTTGGTTGACCTGGATGGCCTTGAGGTGAATGGCGACTCTGGGACACTTGTGTCCGAGAGTCGCCATTTTATATCTACTTTTTTGGTCTATCAAATTTATAATCCGACTTCAGGACACTTTCCTACGGTCCTTCAAAGTTTACATGTAATCCTTATGGGAGGAGATTTGTGAGCTGGCCTCACACAGAAATAAAAATCAGCTGTTATAATCATCGCGTCATCCAACAGCCGTCGGTAGATCTGTTTTTCCATTTTCTTTCTTTCTACTGATTCACAAAATTTCAATTCTAATAATAATTTTAACATGAGTATAATTTGTGGATTTAAGTGAAATTTTTAATATTTTTTGTGATTGGGAAGGGAGATTTTGGTTTGTATTTATATTTTGAAATTAATCAATCTGATAAATCCAAAAATATTGTAGTACATACATTTTTTCGTATGTTTAATATATTATCAACGTTTTTCCTATATTATTAACTTGGATTTATTTATTATTATCATTCAGTTATTTTGTAATTTATTGATTTACTTAATTTACGTTTGCACCAGACAAAAATGGTAGATTTTTATTTACAATTTTATGCATTATTCTCAGTTTCATATTGTTATAGTTCTTTTGTATTATTTCTTATTGTAATGTATTATTATTTGCCTGTAAGGTTGAGTGGTAGAAAGGACTTTCTAGTCCTAACTCCGCCTAATAAAGAGTATTTTCATTTTCATTTCATTTTTTGGACTCAAAATAGTGTGTGAATTAAGTTATTATTTACATAACCACTAGACCGTGTATTCCAAATTAAGGTGAAAAGCAGTTTTGGGCGAATGCCTGTTGTTTTTACCTGCATTTGAATCTATTGTCTATGAATAAATGAAATGAAATAATGCCACGGTGAAACGACGTCCAAACTTGGGTCGTAGAACTCGGAATGCTGTAAATTTAGAATATGCACGGGAAAATCAGCAGCAAGGAGGTATACCATTCAATTCCCCAGCAAGGTGCATTCAACTAGACCTATATCTAAAAATGCAAACTGCTGTACAACTAGCACATAGGAAGTCGATATTGAGATATAAAATACTGATTGATGGATAATTTTCATAAAAATATAGTGTATCAGATTAAGCAAAGACTAAGCACACCTGAGGAGGCACGGCTTGGTGATACAAAGTGTTGATCTTATGGAGATTGCCTTATCACACTGTTACATGCCATGTCCGAATCAGTGAGTGTGTGTTCTTCCATTCAAACAAATAAGCAAGAAGCACCTGGATGCAAAATGCCGCAACGCGCCTCCTCAGGTGTGCATCCAGCTAAAGTTTGTCATGAGATGCATTAACTGTTTGGCGGTATGAAGTTCGCCGGGCCAGCTAGTAGTATTACCTATACACAGTATATATATAGAACATATACTATATATATATATATATATATATATATATATATATATACAGAGTACATATACTGTGTAGGTTACAAATTCAGCAATCAATGAAGTAGACTGTACAAAAAACATTATATTGCTTTCAAATTATTGAAAAGTACAAGTAACCTTTGTAAAGGATGAAAAAAGGAAATTATCATGAAAATAGGTTATGTTCACTATTGAAGTACTTGTAGACTTGTAAACTTGTAGATCATGAATTTTTGTGAAACGTGAGTACTTGTAAACTACTAACTACAAGTACTTGTCCTTAACCATGGTTGGTAACAATACTTGTACCTTTGTGAAATAGGAAAGGTACAAGTAGGTTACAAGTCTTGTTGTCAACCATGGTTTGATGTCATTTTAAAGCTTTGGAAAAAAGCATGGAAAATTCATGTTTCAAGTTTTTGAAGTTGAATAAATCATGAAAACAGTGATCGAAATGAGAAGATTTCTGCCAAACATCATAGTTTGGTTACGGTAATTCTGAACACTTTGGTGATAAAACCAATCCGATATCTCTCACAATAACTGAATAGCAAGCGATATAAAACTTTATGTCAATAATGACTGCCATCTTAAATTTTTCAATGATGTCGAATATTTTCGTCCTTTCAATCATCAATATTCTTATTCGGCTTGCTGTAACAAAGAGATTGAGACCATTTGCAAGTCTCTATCTTGAAGTAGTCATGTAAAAATAGATTTTTTCTACAACTGCACGTAAAAAAAGAATTTACATACTTCATTCTCCTCGTAAAACAGCTTATTTCTGAGGAGAATCTACTTTTTCCCTCGCTAACCATCTATGCATGTGCAGTAAGTTTTCTTCATGCTCGCAAATCATTCGCACATTCGCAGAAGAGTTTATTTATGCTCACCAATCTGCTGGTGGTAAGCAGCTCACCAAAAGGTCAGATCTTAACCTAAAAAGTCAGTAATTGTAACTCCACCAATATAAGTAATTTAACAGGTTTGGGCAGTTGTAGAAAAATTTTTGTATGTAATTTGCGCATAATGCTTCTTTATCGCTCTTGCAAAATTATCACGCTCTGCTTCGCGTCTTGTGATAACTGTTTTGCACGAGCAATAAAGTCGCGCATTACCCTCTTAATACATAAATAGTTATTTTGTCATAGTCATTCAATTTCAGCTGTTTTACATCCAAGGAATCAAGCCGTTAAACAGCTGATTGTAGAACAAATAAACATATGATTCCCATTACAGCATACTATACTGTAATAAAATCATATGTTTCCTTTACAGTCAACTATGTTTCCTATTTCCGAATTTGGAACAGCAAAACTGGTACAAAAACTGCCTTTTAGTGCTCCAGGTGGAAGTTTTGTCAACTACAATCAAGAAATTCCTGATTGGAAACTTCTAGGTTATGTTTATAGAATGCATGTAGTAGCCTAATGTCAGGACAAGCAGGTAATTTTTTCTGTTTCTCAATATAATTTCTCTGTATCTCTTGTACAAAAAAAGTTATAATGGAATGAAATTTGAAAAACAATTTTTTGGGGCTTTGAAGGTTATAACTAAAAAATATGCGTTTTAGAGGAAATTTTTATAAAACAAAAATTGTAGAGGAAGATTTTAAAAATATTTTTGTCTGAGAAAGCGATTGAATATCTTGAATGGTTATTGAAATACAAGTGATACAGCAAAACCCTGAAAATATTGGTGGTCATCTTGTTTCTGAGGTGTTTGCCTTTGATTTTGACTTATCATCACAATCCTTTATTACCATATGCTAGACCTAATAAATGAAGTCATCTTCCATGGCTGTTACCCAAAAATGATCATGGAATGACATTTGTGCCCGAACTATCAATCTTTTTAGTTCAATCTTAGGAGCTCTAGTCGAGACGCCAATGAGTGAACATCGTTATCGGTTCGCTCTAGCCTAGGTCTCCAGCCTGGCGTGCCGGTCGTTGTAATACATTATCATGTACTCATATAACGAGTGTTTATACTAAAAGTTTAATTGTGATATATTTTTTATTATTATAAAGAAATCTGTCGTGAAGTCTAGTGTGACAGTGTATATAGTCACAATCAGAATATATACAAATAACTTCTACGATGGGGTCTTGTTCCAAGTGTGCAAACAAAATCAAACATCAAAAAGATAGGCTTACATGCTCAACCTGTAAATCAACTTTCCATATAAAATGTGTTAGAGTTGACTTCACTAAACTTGATAAGGATACATGGAAATGCAACTCTTTTTTGGGTGAAGACTCCTCTGATTCCAGCCACAGTGATTTGCCGTTATCACAATCTAAAGACGAAATCCTTGCATCCATAGCCAGTATGCGAACAAACATGGAAAAGCAGATAGGTGGAGTGGCCACTAATGTAACTGACATTAAGAATGAACTAGTAGGTGTCAATAGCGCTATCACCAAAATGCAGGACACTCTCGCACTGCTTGCATGTGATAATGAATCACATAAGTCAGAGTTTTTGAAAATTAGGGAAGAAAATGACAAGCTGAAAAAGACTGTTCATCTTCTTGATGACAAAATCAAAGATATGAAACAGTTTAGCAGGAAAGACAACATAGATATTACAGGTGTTCCGTACAACCGAGGTGAAGATTATATGGTTTGTTGGACAGAATCGCTGCCGTTATTGATGTCAACTACAACATAAACTTTATTTCAACCGTGCACCGCTTAGGCGTGACTGATGAACGTCCCAATCCACCTATAATTTGTCAAGTTCATATCTAGAGACTACAAGTCTTCATGCATAGGAGCTGCACGGGCCAATTGCAAGAAACTGACAGCTGCTTTGCTATCCATCAACTGGCCCCCAACTTCTGTGTACGTCAACGAGCATCTTTCCCCAACCAACAAATTCATCTTGGGAAACGCGAATCGTCTCTTCCGCGAGAAAAAACTTGCAGCTGAATGGACAAGGGATTGCAGAATATATGTCAAGAAGTCTGCAGAGTCCGGAGCACCAATCATGCTGATCAAAACTATTCAGCAGATGGAGAACTTCACGACAGATGAGTCGGTCAACGTCAGCGTCGACGCCTCGGGCTGAGGATGAGTACAACAATAATAATTTCTATACAGTTAAACTGGGACTGGACATTTAGATTATGTTATACTCTCACCTAAGATAAGAACTCTATTTTTTTGTTTTTTTCATCCTTCAAGTTATGAACTCTAAATATCTTGGTTTATTTATCTGATAGTCTAATTATAATATATGTATTCTAATATCTATAATCATCTTAATATCTTCAACTATATTACATTTTTTATAACAAAATAGAAGTGAATTGTCCAGTTATTAGGCTACACTATAAGTACATTAATATAGAAAAGCTTCTTTTGAATAATGAGAGTTGTTTCTACTTAGTTGTTGCGACTACTAAATAGCGGCAATCTGAGAATCATGGATTGGAGAAGATACAGAACTAGACGTGGTTTGTTTTTCCGAACTTGAATTTACTAAAATATACGATATTACGATCTTATAAGGGACCTTCAATTTTTCAATGTTCGTAATATTCAAACAATACTCACACAATTCTAGGTCATACTAATTGCATTATTGTCGATATTCATCTATATACTATCATTAAGAAGTGTAGTGCCAACTATCTATGGCAGACAGATACAATATTTATATCAATCTCCCATGAATAGTTTCCCACCTTCCTACAGTAGAATTACTCTAAGTAATTCTGAACCCAGTAGGCAATTTAGCTTCAATTATACAAATACAGCATATACAGCTTATATATATATATATATTATATATATATATATATATTCATATGTAGCCTGCAGTTGAATGCTCTCACACTGCTGTTATATAGTTGGTGACTTGAACTTGATTATAAAACGCTTAGTTAGGATGCAAATATCATATCATTGTGTGAATTAATGAATAGCAATGAAAGCACTTACTGGTGCTACCCAGAGAGTAGCTCTATCTTTCTATCCTCACTGGTGCTACCACAGCTCAATTAAGATTACTAAGCTTACTGGGTTTCACCAATATTGTAGGTTCAAATTCCACAAATTGATGAATTAATAACCATGAATAATATCGTAATGCCATCAGTTTCTGATAGGCTATAGATATTTTTTTTATTTTTTTTTCTATGCCACACATATTGGCAGAATCCAAAGTCAGGGCAGTGGATGAATCTTAATGATACAATGAAGTTAATGTTGAAAAATTTCAATGTTACACAAGTTCAGAATCAACGTTACATACATTGAAATAAATTGCATGTCTTGAATGAAATTAACACAAGTAGATCAGAAATAACAATGCTCTATATATTGAAATAGTTGAATGTCTTGATTGACACTAGTACAAATAACCTTAGAGTAATTGAATGTATTGGTCGACATTAATACAAGTAGGTAAGTTCAGAAATGAAAATGCCTTGGTCGACATTAACATAAGTAAGTTCCAAAATGAATGTCATACACATTGAAATAGGCGTCGGTAGCCTTAAGATAACGCTTGTAAGCCAAGGGTAGCTATCAAATACAATGAAACAATTAATAATGTTGAGTACATTAATAGAGGCGACATAGGCCTTCAATGAAAACACTTGTAAGCCAAGGGTAGCTAACAAATACAATGAAACAATTATTAATGTTGAGTACATTGATAGAGGTGACATAGGCCTTCAATGAAAACACTTGTATGCCAAGGGTAGCTATCAAATACAATGAAATAATTATTAATGTTGAGTACATTAATAGAGGAAACATAGGCCTCCAATGAAAACACTTGTAAGCCATGGGGAAGCTATCAAATACAATGAAATAATTACTAATTTTGAGTACATTAATAGAGGCAACATAGGCCTTCAATGATTTGAATGTCAAGTTAGACATCAATACAAATAATTCAGATATGAAAATATTAATTTGAGGTTAGAAATTGAAATGCTTCACATATAAGCCAACTGATAATTGAAAACAATAAGATGCTCAATAATACAGCAAGTTCAGCAAGTGACGACACGATGGCCATGTGATGACGAAATGGAAGCATCAAACACAGCAGACAATTCCCCCAATGGGAATGTGAACAGGAACATGTAGAACTCCAAACAAATAATCCGAATTCCAAGTTGGGGAATTTTCAGATCGAATCCAAACGGTAGAGATGATGAAATTGAAGGTCTGAGTTTCAAGTGGTGAAGCCATGTTGTTAGAAAAAATGGCGAGAGTTCCAACACAATACTATGGAACTTTGACAAAGTCTATCAGCATAAATACAAGAAGAAATTGATGAATAATTGAATCACAGTTGATGAATACATTTGAAGAATTCATTTGAAGGAATAGTTCACATTTAAAGCATTCAGTAAGCCAGATGAATTTGGAAGAAGAAAGGTAGACCGCAGAAGCGATGTGCACTCACCAACTAGACAGGATCAAAAGACAAGAAAACAAGCCAACGCTTTAGCAATAAAGGACAAGCCAGAAACGCCAGACATGTAAGCAAACGTTTGCGACAATTTGATGAAAAAGTAGCAATTATCTTGAAAATAAGATGCCTAAGGGACGAAATAAAATACCAAAAATTGAATAATAAAAATATTAAAATTGAAACGACAAATAATATTAGAAAACACAATCTTGAATATGACTGTGACATGTAACCGTGACTGTATCGAGTATTGAATATCAAGTATATATCGAGTATCGAATATCAAACAAGTATCGAAGTGGAACTGTTCCAATAAATGCTTTGTCAGATTTTACATGAACTGGGCCCCTTGTGTAATATGGGGGTATGGCACAATAAGAAAAAGTAAAAAATATGTCAAATCTGGCAAAGCAATTGGAAATTGAAAACTGGGCCCCATGTGAGAACCAGGGGAAAAAACAATGAAACCTCAAAATAAGAAATGAACCATAAGAAAATAAGGAATCAACTAGAATCCTCATGGGAAGAGGTGCTAAACTCGAAATAGCTCTCTTAAAAGTGCCGGAGGGAGTGAGAACAGTGACAACTTGAACTTTGTTGTCCTTACCGGGATGAACTTCAGTAATGCGCGCCAGTTTCCAAGTAGACTGCGCGGAACCAGGATCCTTTAAGATGACAACAGTACCAACCTTCAAATTTTCTCAATTTTTTAACCATTTGTCTTTGAAAACCGGGTGATGGGGAATGAAGTAACATTTTTCATTATCCTGTGCTGGAGGCACTGGTGACATGTGATTCAACTGTTGATATTCTTCCATGAAAGCTGTGTATTGATTTCTTAATTCAACATTTGATGATAACCGTTTTTCTAATGAATGAAATCGGTTCAATGCTCGAAATCGGGAATGACCCAATGAGTGGAAACTATCCTTTTTGGGAAGAGTAACCATAAACCATCTGTCTTCAAGATGCGTGGTAGTGGTTGTGTAATGCTTTTCAAGTTTCAAAACCTCAGGTGAGGGAGGAAGCAGAGGAGAGATTTCTTCCAACTTCCAAAATTTCTCTAACTGATGAGAGACATCATTTGAAGTTAGAAAATTCGACATGACCCTAATAGTTTTACAAGAACCAAATATGACCCAACCTAGACTAGTTTTCTGAAGAATAGGAGCGTTTTGAGCCAGATACAATTTACCAGGCTGAAGTATAGATGCGAATATGCCAGCACCAAGTAACAAATCTACAGGTTTAGATTGATCAAACAATGGATCCGCTATTTTAAGTTCAATGGGAATTGAAATTTTAGAAAGATTGATGTTCACACTAGGAACATTAGATGATATGCTATCAACTACAATACAATATTCTTCAACCGATCATGAACAATCAGATGAAGACAAGCAAACTGAATGAGAAATAGATGATTTGGTCTTATTCTCATCTACACTATGAATCAAAGTGTCCGAATACAAAGTAACAAGTGACAATTTTTCAGCCAACCTAGTTGACATCAAATTACAATCAGAACAAGAATCTAAAAGCGCAGTTGCTTTAATAAATTCTCCACTAGAAGATTGAACCAAAACTTCGGCAGTAGGTAACAAAGCAACAGTTGATTGCTGTTGCAAACACAGTGACGAGGTGGAGCTCATCGTGACATGAGCATTCTTCTGAGGCTGTTCTGCATTAGAAACAGCTTGTTTAGTTGTTTCCGCATTCTGAACCATGACGGAATTCAAAACAGCATTCCTACCCTTGGAAGGAGCGAAAGATTGAGAATGAATAACATTGGAAGTTACCTTATCCTTAGAAGTAGGCTGAGTGTCTCGCGATTGAGGATACAGTCTATGAAGAACAGTGCTGTGACTCTTGCCACGAAGTGCACAAGATTTGTCCGAACAAGTATGATTGGGTGTGAAAGGCTTGATGCAATTATAACATAACCTTTTGTCACGGACAGCATTCCAACGATCAATAACCTGCAACTTCAGTAATTCATTACAACAATTTGGAAAATGACCAACAGAATTACAAAAACTACAAGGTGATATAGAAGAGGTAGTAACCTTCATTCTAGATTGAACATTCGATTGATTTTGATTGAACTTCGGCTTGCTATGAGCACCAACCAAGTTAGATGTACCTTGCTGTACATTTTCTTGATGGTGGTTAGCTGAGCTTGAAGCAACAGCTTCCATGATTTTGCATTGTGATTCCAAAAAATTCCAAAATTTGTCAATGGTGGGAATGTCATGTACGCCAACACTCTTTTCCCATTCTCAAATAGTAGCAGTATCCAACTGCAACAACATTTTGTGCATGTACAATAAGTCCTTGATTTGGACTCCAAGTTGAAGCACTTCGAGCGTGGTAATGTGGGACTTGCAAAAGTCAATGAATGCCCGTAATGATTGCGGACAGTTACGTTTTATGGATAGAAGAGATTCAATTGCTGTGACGTGCCTGGCAGCAATTAATCTCTTATTGTCATACCTCTCCCTTAAGAGGTTCCATGCAAGCTGAAAGCCATTTTCGTCAGCTTCAATGTGTTCTACTCTAAAAAGAGCTTCACCACTGAGTGATTGACGAAGATGGAAAAATTTGAATGAGTCATTAATATTATCCTGATTACCAATAATATTGGTAAGAGCACTTGAGAATGCTTGCCATTTTGAAAGCTCCCCATTGAAACATGGAAGCGGAATCTGAGGCAACTGAAAATTTGCCAAATGCGAGTTTTGAGATGTTGGCCACTGGGAAGCACCAGCAGTGGCCTCATTGTTATGTTGTCTGCTTTCAAAAGCAGTTAATGCAGCGTTTGCCTCAGAGGTAATGGAAATAAACTTAGTGAGTATTTCAAAATGAGTTGAAGTGTCTTGTGTTTGCAACTCTTCATTTGATAACTGTTCATGAATTTTGTCATACTTAATTCTAAGTGAACCTAGTTCGTTTTCGACAGTCAACAATTGATAATAAGTGGCTTCAGTGTCCACAACATAATCATTATAGTTGGTTATGAACCAATCTATTTCCTGGTGTAAATTGTCTCTTGCATTGAAAAGAGCAGAAGGCTCAGGAAGCAAATCTTCCTCATGATCGGACATGCTTAAAAATTAACAGAAAAACCTGAGTAAACGAAATGATACTGCACTGTAGCAATGTGATTGCTGTGCCAATAAGCAACTTTGGGCACTGGTCCAGTACGCAGAGAGGCACGCCTGTGCGTTCGAGGCAAGTTGTATCAAGCTTGCTGTGCGGCGAGTCAAGTAGCGAGCTCGTAAGGCGGTGTAGTTTGCCGTGTGTTGTTTTCTCAATGCACAATAGCCGTCTGTGACCAGTTCAGTGCAGTTCAGTCTCTCAGGGTACAAGATAGCTGATAGCTGGTGCATACACGTCGCAGCATGCTTTGAGTTGCAGCCAATACTGAAAATCGAAACAAGTGTGTGAATGCTTAATATTAAACAATACAAACATACAAGAATACAATGGAATAAAATATACTCTAGTGTGGTACCTAATCATTGGCGTCAAGCTAGACTATTAAGCACACAGTCACTGAAACCCTAAGGTTCAATGGACCAAGAAAATGGCTAATAAAAATGTAACAATTATCCTAGGTAACCACTGAATCAAAAATCTATGGGGCGGAGGACCATTTTTATGGCAGAGTCCAAAGTCAGGGCAGTGGACTGTGAATGATAATTGATATTAATACCTACAAAATGAATCTCTGGATTCTGTACATAAAAAACTGATAGCATGAAGTGCTGGGAGTATGCCAATAAAAGACAAAATGAGTAAACAAAGTTGAGATTTAATATTAATGAAATAATAGGCAGATGGCCACATACAAAAACAAGTGAATGGAAATTGAATAAAATAAAAATCTTTAGATGAATCTTAATGATACAATAAAGTTAATGTTGAAAAATTTCAATGTTACACAAGTTCAGAATCAATGTTACATACATTGAAATAAATTGCATGTCTTGAATGAAATTAACACAAGTAAATCAGAAATAACAATGCTCTATATATTGAAATAGTTGAATGTCTTGATTGACACTAGTACAAATAACCTTAGAGTAATTGAATGTATCAGTCGACATTAATACAAGTAGGTAAGTTCAGAAATGAAAATGCCTTGGTCAACATTAACATAAGTAGGTTCCAAAATCAATGTCATACACATTGGAATAGGCATCTGTGGCCTTAAGATAACGCTTGTAAGCCAAGGGTAGCTATCAAATACAATGAAACAATTAATAATGTTGAGTACATTAATAGAGGCGACATAGGCCTTCAATAAAAACACTTGTAAGCCAAGGGTAGCTGTCAAATACAATGAAACGATTATTAATGTTGAGTACATTAATAGAGGCGACATAGGCCTTCAATGAAAACACTTGTAAGCCAAGGGTTGCTATCAAATACAATGAAATAATTATTAATGTTGAGTACATAATAGAGGCGACATAGGCCTTCAATGAAAACACTTGTAAGCCAAGAGTAGCTATCAAATACAATGAAATAATTATTAATGTTGAGTACATTAATAGAGGCGACATAGGCCTTCAATGAAAACACTTGTAAGCCAAGGGTAGCTATCAAATACAATGAAATAATTACTAATGTTGAGTACATTAATAGAGGCAACATGGGCCTTCAATGAAAACACTTGTAAGCCAAGGGTAGCTATCAAATACAATGAAATAATTAATAATGTTGAGTACATTAATAGAAGCGACATAGGCCTTCAATGAAAACACTTGTAAGCCAAGGGTAGCTAACAAATACAATGAAATAATTTTTAATGTTGAGTACATTAATAAAGGCGACATAGGCCTTCAATGATTTGAATGTCAAGTTAGACATCAATACAAATAATTCAGATATGAAAATATTAATTTGAGGTTAGAAATTGAAATGCTTCACAAATAAGCCAACTGATAATTGAAAACGATAAGATGCTCAATAATACAATTATTATAACCTTGAATTAACGTAGGACAGTGCTCTCAATGAGACATACACTGTAACATATTGAATTCATGTACATAGGCTCGATTGCTGAATAAGTACGGACAATAAAATGTTTTTAATTGCCTTAAAAGCTGAATAATAGCTACAAAAATAATATGAATTAATATTGAATTGTTTGAATACAAAATAAATTAGGAATAGAGAATAACGTGGTCCAGTTTTGACATGCTGTTTATTTTTTCATGAACAATTATACAATACATGAGTAAAAAATGAAAATTGAATAAAAAGATTTACGTAACCTGAGTTAAATTTTGAAGAAAGAGATGCGGCCAGGCAGACAGGCAAGGAATCCATGGTACCCCAAGGAACAGCACGTTCAGCAAACCATGTGATGACAAAATGGAAGCATCAAACACAGCAGACAATTCCCCCAATGGGAATGTGAACAGGAACATGTAGAACTCTAAACAAATAATCCGAATTTCAAGTTGTGGAATTTTCAGATTGATTTCCAAATGGTAGAGATGATGAAATTGAAGGTCTGAGTTTCAAGTGGTGAAGCCATGTTGTTAGAAAAAATGGCGAGAGACGCCAACACAATACTATGGAACTTTGACAAAGTCTATCAGTGTAAATACACGAAGAAATTGATAAATAATTGAATCACAGTTGATGAATATATTTGAAGAATTCATTTGAAGGAATAGTTCACATTTAAAGCGTTCAGTAAGCCAGATGAATTTGGATGAAGAAAGGTAGACTGCAGAAGCGATGTGCACTCACCGACTAGACAGGATCAAAAGATGAGAAAACAAGCCAATGCTTTAGCAAGGAAAGACAAGCCAGAAACGCCTGACACGTAAGCAAACGTTCGCAACAATTTGATGAAAAAGTAGCAATTATCTTGAAAGTAAGATGCCTAAAGGACGAAATAAAATACCAAAAATTGAATAATAAAAATATTAAACTTGAAACAACAAATAATATTAGAAAACACAATCTTGAATATGACTGTGACGTGTAACCGTGACTGTATTGAGTATCGAATATCAAGTATATATCAAGTATCAAATATCAAACGAGTATCAAAGTGGAACCGTTCCAATAAATGCTTTGTCAGATTTTATACATTTATAATACCAAACTTGTCTTAAACTTATGCATCATAAATTTGTTTATCTTAACATAGGACATAGCTGAAATTATGTTAATGTTGTTATGAATAGGTAAACATTTTATTTTAATTATTTTATTCACAATCACAATCATAATTGAAATATGATTCGGAAAAGACAACAGGCATAGCCCAAAACTGTCTTCTCCCAAATTTTTACAAATAAAAGTCTCAAAAAAGGAAGTTAGATTTCACTTTTCACTTCAAAAAGTCCAATTTACACTTCAAAACTAATGACTTAACTAAAAATTTTAAATTTTGATATTTTAAAACTAATTAACATAGTCGAACTTAGTCTCTGTTGTGCAATGCATCTTGCATTGCAC